>NW_016806413.1:1587048-1589941 GCF_001698545.2 Rhinopithecus bieti
AAAAAAAAAAAAAAAAAAAAAAAAAGAGTTTTCCCAGCAGCAGCATCTATGTGGTCATGCTGAAAATAAGTTAAGGATTTATTCAGAAATGTTTATGATACCATTGCTATTGGGGATGCAGAAGTAAAAGACATTGCTTCTCTCAGTTCATAGTTTACTGTCTACCAAGCCCCAGATACTGTTCTAACCCTCAAGATGCCCTCTGTCTAGAAAAGACAGGTGACGATAAACCTGTGTGATGAAGGTTGTGGCAGAAAGAAACATGGATTGCTGTGGGAGAACAAGGGTGGGGAGATTAATCAATTTATAGAGGTGACTGCTTGGAGGAAGCAATGCCAAACCAGCTCTTGTCCAAGCAGTGGACATTGAGGACAGGAAGGCAGGCAGAGGGAGCTGCTTGCAGAGACATAGGAATGCATGAACGTGGCTCCTCTAGGCACCAGGAGTGGTGGGAAGTTAGGAAGAGAATGAATTTAGGTTGGTGACATGGGTGAGGTGCCTAAGGAGGAGGATAGGAGTTGGATGATGAGGGGCAGTTTGGGGCCCCTAAGGATTTTCAGCACATTTTAAACAAAACTGTCATTTTACAAGTCTCACTCTGGCAGTAGTGAGGAGGAGTGGCACTGGTGTGGGAATAAAATGAATGGCCATGTTTCCTGAGTGCCCGTTCTGTGAGAGATTGCTTTCTGAGCAATGGCTACAGTTATGAGCAAGACAGATGCAAATTCCTGCCCTTATGAAGCTCATTTTGTAGTGACGGGTCAGGTAGTAAGGACATGATTGAACAGGGTATTTTGGAAAGTGATAAGTGCTTTAAAGACAATAAGGCAAAGTGACCAGGATGATGTGCTGTTGACTCTCTGGGGCAAAGGGGGACTCCTTTAGATCAAGGTGGTCTAAGGCACCATCTCTGAGGTGGTGCCTTTTGAGCTAACCTGAATGACACAGGGCTACAGGCCAGGCAAACGAAGATCCAAGGGTAGAGAAAAGAGTAGATTCAAAGGCCCAGAGACAGAAACACGCTCAGCACATCTGAGAAATAGGACTAGGACTAGGGTGATCAAAACATGGTAGCTGGCCGGGTGCGGTGGCTCAAGCCTGTAATCCCAGCACTTTGGGAGGCCGAGACGGGCGGATCACGAGATCAGGAGATCGAGACCATCCTGAACACGGTGAAACCCCGTCTCTACTAAAATACAAAAAAAAACTAGCCGGGCGAGGTGGCGGCGCCTGTAGTCCCAGCTACTCGGGAGGCTGAGGCAGGAGAAAGGCGTGAACCCAGGAAGCAGAGCTTGCAGTGAGCTGAGATCGGGCCACTGCACTCCAACCTGGGCGACAGAGCGAGACTCCGTCTCAAAAAAAAAAAAAAAAAAAAAAAACATGGTAGCTGGGGGTAAGAGTGATTAGAAGAGGTGAAGAGGGCCTCAGAGGCCAGATTGTACAGGGCCTGGTAGGCCTCATGAGAACTTTGGATTTTATTCTAAGTGCAGTCAGCAGCCTTCAGAGAGACAGGGTGTGATCTGATTTGCATTGTGCTTGCAATGGAGGTTCAAGGTGTTACAAGTAGAAGCAGGGGGACTAGAGGTATTGCAGTGGTCCGGGCAAGACATGGTGGTGGCTCGGACCAAAGTAAGAGGAGTGAAACCAGAGAGAAGCTGTTGGATTTGGAGTCTGTTTTAAGCTACTAGTTTTCAAGCCTGCCTGTACCATCTCTTGGAGAGCTGTTTAAACGTACTGATGGCTGGGCCCCACCCCCATGACTACTATAATTGGTCTGAGGGCAGGGCCCTGGGTATTCAAATGCTTTAGAGCTACCACCTTTCCCTCATATTTCCCTCTCAGGCCAGGCCTGAGAATGCGGTTCAGAACTGACAGAATGGAGAGAGATTGGAGGGTGTAACTTCCATAGTCTTAGCTAGAGCATCTTGGGGAGCACTGGTGCCCGTTACTGATTTTGGAGGAGAAATCAAGACTTATGTTCTAGTCAGACTGCCACTATGTTATGTGCAAGTGTAGATGCTAGATGGGCAGTAGATAGTCTGGAGCTGATGGAGAATCAGGGTTGGAGAGAGTGTGTGTGGAGGTCATTGGTTTCTGGAAGGCATGTGGAAACAGGGAACTGGATGTTAGGCAGTGAGAGGGGAGGCTTCTGCCCTGACATTCCTGCTGCCCTCACATACATGGGTTCTTTACCCACCGCATTGAAGCGTGCAGCCTCTCCAGGGACCTTGGCCAGCTGGCCCTTGCAGTGGATGCAGGAGAGCATGAGTCTCACTGTGGTGTGTTGCCAGCTTCCAATCCCAAAGCAGTGAGAGGCACAGACTGTATCCTAAACAAGTTAACTTCCCAGAGGTGTATTTTGCTGGTAGCCCCAAAGAAAACTGGCCCCCAAAATGAAGAATTTGTCAAATATCTACCATTAGTGAGGGAAGCAACTGAAAGCATGTTCTACAGATGTGCCTTGTTTTAGGGTCTTCATGCTACCATCTGCCTCTCGCCATCCCCAGCACATGAGATCTCATGTGCTCATATCTCATCTAAAACCCAGTATGCAAAACAGAGAAGTGGGGCTGCAGAAGTGGGAGCTCCTAAGGCGCTGTTGGGATACCCTGGGATTCCAAGGAGCAGAGTTGGAAGCCCAGGTCATAAGCAGATAAGTTAGGTGTTCCTTATTAATATTGCAAAGGAGTCTTTTTTTAGAAAGTGGTCACTGCAGAGTTCTAAGGAGTTCCCTAATGGGATTATAATGTTTTATATCTCAAGAATTCATGTTGCACATAGTTTTTCAGAACAGTTTATATCCAAAGGTTATAAGCAATGTATGCATTGTGTATCACTTTGGTTTGTTATCATTACTAGTTTAAAATATATATATTATATATATATATAATTT
>NW_016806413.1:1592663-1627241 GCF_001698545.2 Rhinopithecus bieti
TATATATATATATTAAACACCTTATGTTCTCCCTCAAGCAGTAACTTTACTGCTTTCAGCTTTGAAATAATTATTCTAAGTGTAACATCTGAACAATTCCAACCACCACAGCCTTCTGGACCATTTATCAGTGATTTACTCCAGTGTAGCAGTAGATAGGTCCACATAGAGCTTGAAAAGAAAAGGGAAGTGGGAAATGACTCACAGATGTGTAAACAGCCCCCTTGGAAGTGAGACAGCCATTTGAGAAACAGGGCAAAAGGGACAGGTCTTTAAACAGAGGGAAGAGGACAAATAGAGGAGCAGGGCAGGCGCCTCACTTGGCGGGCAGACTGGCCTGGAGGCGGCATGGGTGTGGGCAGGAGCACAAGTCAGGCTGACGTTTGGTCTCCTGACAACTTCTCCTTGCCCACTCTGAGGTTGCGTAATGTCATCATGGGAGCTTTCTGTGTTCCGGAAACACTTCAGATGTTTACAAGTCTAGAATGGCTCCACGTGCCCTGCGGAGGCAGCCTCTTGAAGACAAACTGGACTCAGAAACCCTTATCTTAGTACCCCTCTCTCTCTTTTCCTCATTTCTCAGTTTTACCACCTTTTCTTTTCCAAATTCCTCATTCTGTGAGCTCCCTTAGGAATCCTGAGGGGCTTCCTTATTTCTGAGGCAATGTCTGTCTCCCAGAAGATGCTTAAACCTGACAGATGGAGATTGTTTCTTTTTGTCCCGGCTGCCAGGAAGCTCAAAGCCAAGTGTTACACAATCACAGTGATTGTATAAACCCTTATGATCAGCATATTTTTGCCCCTCCTTTTTTGGATCTTATCGTTTATTAACTTCATAAATTATTTCAAATCTGAGATTTGAGAAAAGGAGGAATATACAGTCATGCATCACTTAATGATGGGGATAAGTTCTGAGAAATGCATTGTTAGGCAATTTGATCATTGTGCAAACATCATAGACTGTACTTACACAAACCTAGATGGTACAGCCTGCTGCACACCTACGCTGTATCGAATAGCCTCTTGTTCCTAGGCTACAAACCCATGCAACGTGTTACTGTACTGAATACTGACTGTGGGCAACTGTAACACAATAATATTTGTATATCTAAACATAGAAATGGTACAGTAAAAACATGGTATTATAATCTTGAGGGACTTGTTGTTGACTGAAACATCATGATGTACATGACTGGATTTATAGTCAGTTTAACCACATTATTAAGGAAAAGAAAATTCGTCTCTGCCTGCTCCCCTACCCCAACCCCTCTTGAATCCTACTCTGTGAACACCTTGCTATAAACAGACCTCCATGACTATCTCAGACCACTACTGGCCACTGATTTTCATTTCAGCTGCCAAAAGTCATTGAGTGGAAATATTGGGGCTCACTTCAAACGTGCAATTGGTATTCCCTTCTGGAGTCTTTTTTGGCAGCCTTACAGAGCATGTGCTGTATTCAGAGCCCAGGTGGCAAGTATTTCCTGGAAGGGTAGCATGGCAGCATGATGTATGTGGGAACATAGAGGAGGAATAGCAGGCCAGGTGCTCGGTGCAGCCAGAGAAGGACCTTGCCCATCTTGCCCAGAGGTATTGGCACATTCACTGCATCAGGTTAGGGGACTTGCCTGAGGGTCCATTGGAGTATCGTACTGCATTCTCCCTCATGCCAGGCAACTTCTCACCCCTGCCCCTGAGCAACTTATAAATCCCAACAGGAAAAGCTTTCTGGTTCCAGAGAGAGGAAAGCAGCCCATTTGGGGACCAACTAGCTACCTTTTACTTTTCTGTGGAGGAGACACATGGCCAGTGATGCGGGCCTGGGTTGGTTACCATGCTCCTGGGAGAGCTGTTAGAGGGAGTTTTTACCCAGACTGGTGGGTGTGCACAAGCTTTGATCCCATGGCCCTGAAACAATTTAAGCAGGTTTTCATTCTTGTAGCTTGAAATGGATGGAATGTTGAGTCCTTGAAATTATTGGCATTTCTTTAGAACCTGTCTCCACTACTTTCCATTGTTTCTTTTTATATTATCATATTATCCTAGATACTTATTGAAACAGCCTTAGTATCCTAGGCCTGTTTCAATCTTAATACTAGTGTGCTGAGGTAGTTGTTGGTGGTAGAGTGATATTGTGACATCAGGCAATTAAAAAAAAGTCTTTTCCAAGTCACTTAACAGATATACCTGGTAATGATATGTTTGTCTTCTGATAGTGACATAGGTTCTAGACTTGGATTGCCTGGGTCAGAACCCTACTTCTCCCACTTACTAGCTATGTTACCTTGGGAAGATGCTTGACTTCCCTGCCTTAGTTACCTCATGTATAAAATGGGGAATACCATAGTCTCTACCTCAAAGGTTTATTGTCAGAAGTAACTAACAAAATACAGTTTTGTCACAAAGCATTTGGAACTATGCCTGGCCTATAAGTGCTCGATAAATGTATCATCATTCAGCTTGAGTTTATTGAATACATTCTTCGTGCCAGGCCCTAAGCAGTTTGCTGAGCTACAAGTTGACAGACGTCTTGTCCTCCAGGAGTGTCCTGTCATGTCGGAGAGAGAATGTGTGCCATACTATACATACAAGCTGTGGTAGCACAAAGGCTAAGTAATGGGTTCTGCCTTGGGTGTGGCTTGGGGCCATGAGGAAGTAGCAAAGAAGGCGATCCCTGGGTGCATTTTAATTTGGGTGCTAGAAGCAAGGAGGTACCTGGCAAGTTGGAGCAGGTGATGGTTGGGTTGGTGCTAAAATGGAGCCCCTGAGGGTAGAAAGGAAAACTTAGAGAGAATGTTGCCTTTGGGAAACTCCAAATAGACCACAGGGAGGGATGGTCTACGGAGAGAGGTGGCACTGGATTGGTAGTCCAGGGTTGAGATATGGTGGCCTCATGAGCCCTGCCCAGGAGCTCGCACTCTGGTCCATGGTACCTAGGGAGCCAGTGAAGGTTTTAGGCCAGGGGAATAATGTGATCACATTTCCATTTAAGAAAGTTTACTCTGGAAATTAGTGGGGAGAAAGGATAGAAGTGGGCTGCAGGATTTGAGGGAGAGACTAGAGTCAGCAAGACCTGGGAGATGCTCTAATAGTCTGGGGCAGGTGATGATGGGCTGAACTAAGGCATGACGGTGGCATGGAGGGGAGAGCATGGGATTCAAGGCACAGTCTGAGGCAGAATTAACCTGGTGGAGTGAATGGGATGTGGGGAAGAGGATTAGAGGAACTGGTGGTGACTACTGGATTTCTACCCCAGGTGACAAGGTACATGGATATGCCATGGGCCAGGAAAGGGAGACTTGAGGGAACAGTTTGGGGAGGAAGCAGCAGGTTCCATTTTAGCTGTACATAGTGCCTTTGGGACAGCCAAATAGAGAGATCCACAGATTCAAGAGGTCTGAGTTGGAACTTTTGATTGGAGCATCATCACTGAGTGATGATGGAAATAGAGTTAAAGATTGTTCAGGAGAGAGTGCAGAACGAGCAGGGAAGGAATGAGTCTTGGGTTGAAACCCTGAACCCTGAGGAACACCAGTAGCCTGGATGGGCGGGATTCCTAGACGAGGGGAGAGGCACAGCCCCACAGACAGGGAGGAGGACAGTGAGGAGAACCCAAGGAAGACGAGGGCTAAGAATTGACTTTTGGATTTGGCCACAGTGAGTTGCTCAGTGACCTGGTGGGAACAGTTCCCTGGTATGGAGGGGACAGGTACACTGAAGAGTAAGGGAGAGGTCAGCAGAGACATCACGTGCACAAGGCTTCAAGCAGCTTAGCTATGAAGGGGCAGGGAGAGCTCAGAGCCTGCTAAGAACACAAGGAGAAAGCTTGGAGGTAATGATATGGGGTCCCTGAGGGACAGGATTGACTTGAGCCTCATCTTCCAAGACAGTGGGTACCCATGAATCCAGGGACAGTGAGGCAGTGAGATGATGAATATGAGAAGGATTTAACTCTAGCAGCCTCAATTTTCTCCAAAATAGAAAAGGAAGTGGGCAGGGGTCAAGGAAGATACTAGAAGTTTGGGCTACCTACTAAGGGGAATGGCTGATGGAGGCACATCACACCCTACCCCACCCCTAAATACACACAGGTGCACATACAAGTACCATTATGTTCCTTCTGCACTGAAAACTCAGAGGTCTGTGCAGAGAATGTGGAAGAAGTTCTGCCATGACTAGAACAGAAAAGTTTTAACAGCTTCTACACACTTATTTTAAACCAGATTTAAATTGGTTCCACTGTGGGGCCAAATATATATTTTGGAAGCTATATGATCTGCTTTTTATGGGCCTATAGATTTGTAAAAGTGTTTTTACCTTAGTATGAAGAGAAAAGACTTTAAGAATATGTTTCAGAATGTTGGTAGTGCTTGTCTTGGGTGATCAAATCAGAGTGAATTTTTCCTTTTCCATTTTTTTTTCATCTGTATTTTCTTTCTTAAAACTATGAACAAATATTACTTTGGAAATGAGGGAGATAAAGTCAGTGCATTTTGACCTGCTAGGCTTGCAGCAATGTGGAAGCTTCAAGACATCCCTGTGGAGTGTGTAAGAATGTGGGGTAGGGGATAAGCATTTCTCAGTAATGCAAGCATGACAGCAGTGACAAAAATGTCTCAGGCCTTCCAACCCCCTGCCTTCTGTCCAGGATTGTAAAGAACAAAGTTCCTTACAATGAACTAATTGTTATTAGTTCTGAAATTTGTGGAGATGAGCCCAAAAGAGCTTGATACGCATTTTAAAAAAGAATGAAACAAAAAGTTGCCTGAGGCAGAGACTGGAAAGTGTATGCATCAGACTCCTCAGTCTCGGGGGCTGGCCCAGCTGCTCTCTGGCTCTGAGAGATGGGCTCAGGTGGTTGGATGGGTGGGGCCCTCCTGGATGGAGATAGGCCTTTTGTGAGATTTATGCAAATAGAGTCACATTGTGGGGCACATGTTTGTGAGATTTATGCAAATAGAGTCACATTGTGGGGCACATGTTTGGAAAGGCTGAGCTGCCGAATGATGTCTGTACTCATGGTCTGGAATTATAGGCTATAATGAGAATACCAAATGAGAGCTCTGATTGCCTTTTATGGGTTAGAGGTTTCCTCTTGCAGTCTTTTATACAGGGTCCCCTAGGGCTTACAGTACATTCCAGTGGCTGGGACCTTCTTAAAAAGTGGGACTAAACAAAAAAACCACCTGGGCCATAATTTAGGAAAACTCAAGCCTCCTTGCTTCATCTCCTTGGGGGAAAGCATGTCCCTTTGCACTTTTTCTCTTATACACATAACAATAACTTCTAGTCGTGGTTTTCTGGTTTTAGTATCCACAAAAAGTCACACAGTTGCCCAAACTCAATTACATTTTACATGAAAGAGAACACAGCTGGGGGCAATGGCTCACACCCCTGTAATCCCAACAATTCAGAAGGCCAAGGCAGGAGCATCACTTGAGTCCAGGAGTTCAAGACCAGCCTGGGCAACATACTGAGACCCTGTCTCTAAAAAAATTTTTTTTAATTAGCTGGACATAGTAGCTCGTGCCAGTATTTCCAGCTACCTGGGAGGCTGAGGTGGGAGGATCACCTGAGCCTGGAAGGTCAGAGATGCAGTGAGCCGAGATCATGCCACTGCACTCCAGCCTGGGCAACAGAGCAAGACCCTATTTCAAAAAAAAGAAAAGAAAGAAAAGAGAGAGAATGAAAAATAAGGCCTTTTGGGCTTGAGACCCTGTCCTCTGCCTGGACCAGTGCCCTTCCCAGGCCCTCTTGGAAATCCACTCATGCCATGTGGTCTGGGCTCTGCCTCGCCTTCATGAAACCTTCCAGAGCCTGGCGCCTCACCAGTGCCTCACTGGTGGCCCGTTGGATGTTTCAAGGTGAGTCAATAATGACATTTTGGTTACAAGCCTCAGGAAAGTTGATCATATTCCTACTTTGGATGGCTCCTCCTTAAGGTTGTTTGGTTTTTTTGTTTTTTTGTTTTTGTTTTTTTGCTTGTTTTTAATGGATGGTTTCCTTTTTGCAAAAGCCACATGTTTCTAATAGAACATTTAATAAATATAGTCAAGAAAATTAAAAGTACCCTGTGATCCTTCTACATAGGGTCTCACTATGTTGCCTAGGCTGTTGCAAACTCTTGGCCTCAAGTTATCCTCCCACCTTGGCCTCCCAAGTAGCTAGGATTACAAACATGTACCACCACACATTTTTTTTCTTTTTTCTCATTCATATGTATGTGTGTATATATATAATCTGTTATAGATGTTTCCTGTGTCAATAGTTTTGTATTTTTATGGCATATTTAATGTCTAAAACTATACCATGTGGTCCTTGCCCACCAAAATGTGTTTGCTTTTAAACTTTGTCATAGGCTTTTCTGACATCTGACTACATTTTGCAGACCAGATTTTTTTTCTACTTTTTTTAACTTAAAAAAAAGTAATGAAACACTTTAGAGAGTTGAAAGAAAATAAAGGACCTCATCTCCACCCCACTCTTAGTCTGAGCCTATAGCACTGAGGTACGCTTGCATGTGGACAAGTGGTCCTTTGGACTTTCACCACCTCCTTGTCTCCTGCTCCTTGTGAGCCTTTGGCTCCTCATCCTCAGTGGGGAAGCGTGTCATTGCTCTGAATGACAGGTCAGCCAGGTGCTGCCCATCTCAGGAGTGAATAGGTCCTCATGAGGCAGGAGAAGCAGAGGCCTAGCAGGGGAAGGGCTGGGACCCAGGGAAGAGCCACGTGAAGAGCAGAGATGACAGGAGATCTGTAGGCCCACCTCTGGGTCTGTGCTTGAACTGATTTTCCTCACAGGTACCTGTCTCCTGCTTAGTATCCACCAGGATCCTCCTGGCCTTCCTAGGATCCCCACTCTCAGTCCTGCCTCCCCTTAGCTCCTGATGCATTGGTGGCCATGCCTTTCACTAGGTGCTCAGCCTCA
This sequence comes from Rhinopithecus bieti, assembly GCF_001698545.2. Classification (NCBI taxonomy): domain Eukaryota; kingdom Metazoa; phylum Chordata; class Mammalia; order Primates; family Cercopithecidae; genus Rhinopithecus; species Rhinopithecus bieti. The sequence continues at coordinate 1,599,591 of NW_016806413.1, forward strand.
GCAGCCTCACTGTGTCTGCACCTGTCCACCCACCAGCTGCTTGAGGCCTGGGCTCCCATCACTTCTTTGTACTTCCCACAGTGTTCAGCGTGGTGTAGACCTTCAGGAGAGAGTTGTTGGTTGATTTATCTCTGCAGTTTTCTTAGCTGGAATCTTAATCCACTGTGAGTCATTTTCTTAGTAAAAGACAGAACCACAGCTCCCTTCCATTTCCAGCACTTAAAGATTTTTCCATTTCTTCAGTGGCTCTTCCCTTCCCAGAATTCTTTTATAGGAGAGGTTCTGACACCCAGTCTTCATCACTTCTGCCCTGGGAACCCCTCACTTGGCCTGTTATAATCCATCAGTCCCACTCTGGGAAAACCAGGGGTGCTCTATCTGAAACTCCAGTTTGCCCACCCTGATAAACCATACTCTCACTCTGGGCCCATGCAGGATGTGGGGACCGTCTTAGTTTCTGTTCTTCTGATGTTGCACTGACTTCCCTGATTGTGGTATCTCATGGGTGCCCACTGAGGAGTGGAGCTTTCTCTGAAGTAGACCTGACACAGGGGCCATGGCAGGAAGAGTGAGGGCCCCAGTCCAATGCCATAGCTGTGGCTTGACCTTGTGTCAGGTGTGGTTCTTGTTTGGGAGCTCGGCCAAGCAGGCAGAGTTCCCAGGATGGCACATCCTTGGCTCCCTGCCGTCACTAATTCTTTCACCCCTTTGCTGGCTGCTGGATCTTTTACCTTTCACTTTGTGTTCATACTGTGTACCAGCCCACGGCATCTGGTGCTGATCAAGGTAGACCCAAGCATGGAGTTGCTAGTCTAGCACAGTAGCTCTCAACCCTGGCCATAGAGTAGAAGACTCTGCTGGGGAGTGTAAAAATTGCAGATGTCTGGACCATACCCCCTGGTCATTTATTTTTATAGTAGTGCTGCATTAGAGTCTAGGCATCTGTATTTTTTTTAAGCTGCAGCATTGGTGCCGACACCAGACCCAGAAAACAGACCACCATATACTGAGCACTTTATCTGTGGCAGTATCATCTGAGCCCTTTCTGCAAGTTGTCCATGTCTAGTTTAACCTTCTCAGTACTGCTGGGAATTAGATGAGTCCCGCCTCACTGATTAGGAAACTAAGGCATAGACAGGCCCACCTGTCAGTGGGCACACCACTCACAAATGTAGAGCTCAGATTTAAAGCAAAGCCAGGGGACTTCCAAGCCAGCTCTAACCCCTTGTGCTATGCCACTGGCTGATCTTCTTTCTTACTTCTTGGACCGATATTCCCAGCCACCTTCCTGGGTGTCCCTCAGGCACTTCAGACTCAGCATACCCTAACTGAACTGGTCAGCTCTTCTCAGAACTTCCTTCTTAATGGCGTTAGCTCTCTTAATGGCTTTAGCATGCCACCACTTACCAGCTGCTAAAAATGGAAACCTTACTGGGGCTCATCTCCTCCCTTTTCTTTACCCTCTCTACCACCCAATAACAAGTTGGTTCCCTACCATCATTTGTAGATTCAGATCTCAGAATTTCCTCTCCACTTCTCCCCCTCCATCCTCGTAATTCAGTTTTTTCTTACTGGACCATCAACAGTAACCTCCTATGTGGTGTCTGGAATTTTCATCTCTCCCTCTTCTTATCTGATCCACATAACACAGGCAACTGAGGTCTCTTCCTGAAGCACCAATGTTACCTGATGGCTCTAGGCTACCTATAAAGAAAAATCCCATCCCAACCTGGCATTCAGCGCACCACATGGGCTGGCCCGGGCCCATCAGTCCAGCCTCCCTGCTGACGCTGCATACACATGGCTCGGCACACTGATATTCTCCCTGTCTCCCAGATATGCCATGCTCACCCTCACCTCTTTGCCTTTACTCATGCCCTTCTCTGCTGGAATCCCTTTTCTCCCACAGGTCTACCTAGCAAATAGCACGCCTCTGTATATTCCTTGAGACAACACTTGAACATCACTACTTAAAACTCCTCTGATTCCCCTGGGTAATTGGCTGCTGGCTCCTCTGTGCTCCCTCAACACAAATATCTTCCACAGCATGTAACCCCTTTTACTAGAATCATTTGTCAGCCTCCAAAACACTGTAAGCCTCGGAAGCAGGGACCTCATTTGATTCCTGAGTCCATAACAGTGAGCGTGAGAGCACAGGGCTCAGTACCAAGCAGGCTCTTGGTGAAGGTTGGTTATTAAGACCCTACTTAGGCCTGTGCACTGCCTGCTTTCCTTCTGTTTGGATGGGTGCACAGCCAGAGCAGAATCTTACGGCATTTTGGCTCTGCCATTGGCTCTAAAGAGCACTAAGTATTCACAAGCATACTCCATAGATGGAAGAGCAAATCAGAGAGCAGCTCTGGCCAGACAGCAAGTCAAATACCTGAGGGCAGTGGCTCCCAGTTGCTTGTGAATTCACTAAGAACCAAATATAGATTACCAATTATTCATAACAATACCACTGGTAAAAATAAAATAAAACTTAATCCCAGCAAACAACCCATTAACATGTGGAGCTGCAAGTTTTGATCTGGGAAAACTGTTAGACATGATGCCCACCAATGAAACTTAGAAAGGGAGAAGCTGTTACCAGGAAATTTAATATACACCAAAAAATAGTCAGTGAGCCAAATCCTCACTGTTATATAGGAGAGAACGGATTCAATGAAAATAATTTCAGCAAAATGAAAATATAAAGTAATCAGGAACAATGTCACTGTTTAGTGTAGAAAATTAGTCAAAGAGTTGGCCAGGTGCGGTGGCTTGTGCCTGTAATCCCAGCACTTTGGGAGGCCGAGGCAGGCAGATCACAGGGTCAGGAGATTGAGACCATCCTGGCCAACGTGGTGAAACCCCATCTCTACTAAAAATACAAAAAATCAGCTGGGCGTGGTGGCTGGACCTGTAATCCCAGCTACTCGAGAGGCTGAGGCAGGAGAATCGCTTGAACCTGGGAGGCAGAGGTTGCAGTGAACCGAGTGACACTGCACTCCAGCCTGGGTGACAGAGCAAGACTCTGTCTCAAAAAAAAAAGAAAAAGAAAAAGAAAGGAAGAAAAGAAATCAAAGAATCAATGTGGCCTAATGGCATTTCCTCAGAAAAATTTTTGGTCAATAAATATTCCTTAATGTTGGCATAATTCTGAACACAGAGTCCACATGTTGTTGGTATCAAAGTGTCCTGTCCGTGTGTGTGTGTGGTTGCTGCTTTCAAATAATTATCCCCACTGTAGAATGTTAGAGCTGATAGAACCCCCAGCCCAACCCTGATACCTTTCATCTTTCCTACAGGGGGCAGTGCCCAAAGGAAATGCCACTAAAGAATTCATCGAGAGTTTACAGTTGAAGCCCGGGCAGGTGGTGTACAAGTGTCCCAAATGCTGCAGCATCAAGCCCGACCGAGCCCACCACTGCAGGTACACTCACTGGGGCTCACCTCCTCTCTTCTCCCGCTGTCCTGCCTCCCTCCGTCCCCGCCAATGCGTGCCTCCTGGAGTAGCACACACTTCCCCAATAGGGGCCAAGTCAGCATCAGGATTCCAAATGTCTCCTGCTCTGGGCAGAGAGTGATCATTGTGAGTCTCCTTCCTGGTCCCTGTGAGCCCTCTAGATTGCAAAGAGCATTTGGTTTGGGCTCAGGACACCTGTCCCGGGACTTGGCTCTGCCACACCTGACATAGGACCTGGGCAGGGCCTTTGTTTTTATATACGTAAAATGGAGGGGATTCCTGCTTTTCCTACCTCACAGCTTTATTACAAGGGTACCATGAGAAAAAGCATTAGAAAATCATTCTGTGAATGTCTGGGACTTAAAATGAAGGGGTTGTCCTTAAATGAAGGCTTTCTTTTAAAACTTCTGAAGGTTATGATAGTTGCAGAATTCAACCGAAAAAGAAAGCCATTTCCCCATCTTATATGTGGTCAGTTTTCTCTTTTTGTTTTCAGGTTTCTTTATTAAGTTTTTCTGATGAGAAGACGTCTAGCCAGAAGTTGTACTTCATTGACTGGGCACAGTGACTCGCACCTGTAATCCCAGCACTTTGGGAGGCTAAGGCAAGAGGATCACTGGAGCCTAGGAGTTCAAGATCAGCCTGGGCAACAAAGCGAGACTCTGTCTCTCCAAAAAATTTTAAAAATTAGGCCAGGCGCAGTGACTCACACCTGTATTCTCAGCACTTTAGGAGGCTGAGGCGGGCGGATCACCTGAGGTCAGGAGTTCAAGACCAGCCTGACCAACATGGAGAAACCCCGTCTCTACTAAAAATACAAAATTAGCTGGGGGTGGTGGCGCATGCCTATAACCCCAGCTACTCAGGAGGCTGAGGCAGGAGAATCGCTTGAACCTGGGAGGCGGAGGTTGCGGTGAACTGAGATTGTGCCACTGCACTCCAGCCTGGGCAACAAGAGTGAAACTCCATCTCAAAAAAAAAAATTTTTTTTATTTTAAATTAGCTGGGTGTGGTGGCACATGCCTGCAGTCCCAGCTACTCGGGAGGCTGAGAGCAGAAGATCCCTTGAGTCCAGGAGCCCAAGGCTGCAGTGAGCCAAGGTTGCACCACTGCACTCCAGCCTGTGCGACAAAGTAAGACCCTGTCTCAAAAAATTTTTATTTATTTATTTATTTTGAGACTGGGTCTCACTCTATCATGCAGGCTCATAGCTCACTGCAGCCTCAGACTCCTGGGCTCAAGCAATCCTCCCGCCTCAGCCTCCAGAGCAGCTGGGACTACAGGCATGCACCACCACACCCAGCTAATTTTTTTTATTTCTTGTAGAGACACAGTCTCACTTTGTTGCCCAGGCTGGTCTTAAACTCCTGGGCTCAAGTGATCCTCCCAACTCAGCCTCCCAAAGTGTTGGGATTACAGGTGTGAGCCACCTCGACTGGCATACAAGGAAACTTTAATTGCTAAATTACAGAAATACAAAAATATCACTTGGTCCCCTTTTCAGAGGGTATGTGTTTGGGTGGAGAGGGGTTATAGAGGAATGAATCTACTCTAGGTGTTGGATGTCATCCTTGTCAGGCTGAGCCTGTGGAGACATCTGGGTGTGTGAGAGATTTGAAGGGCGATTTCTGCCTGGCCTTGCTGCCTGTCTTTCAGACGAGAGTGGCCAGTCTCCAGCACTCAGATTCCAAAGTCAGCTCCCCAGTACCTGTGTGCTGTGCCCGCGGCACCTCAGCCTGCCCTGCTGCAGTGTCAGTCATCTATTTTCACCTTCCTAGTCACCCCTGGAAATTGGGATTGCTGCAGGGATGGCCTCCCTAGATAAAGAAATTAAGGTTCAAAGGGGTTAAGTGAGTGCTCCAAGGTCACACAGCAGTGAGCACTAGAGACAGGTGTGGGTCCCGGCAGTTCTGGCTGCAAGTCCAGGCAGGGCTCTTTCCGTAGGAACTCCAGTCTGGGGATGACACATGTAACTTTACGTAGTTGTACATATGTTTTTCTGTCTGCAAGAGAGAGATCCGCAAACCTCCTCAACTGGTTGCCACCTGCTTGAGGGCAAGGGCTGAGGAGCCTGGGCAGGGGCCTGTGGTGATTGCTAGCTCCTCCAGGGTTTCTGTCTGTGGGTCAGCTTGCTTCTGAGATCTAATTCAAGGCTTGCCTCCTGTGCCTGAGATAGAGGCTTCAGTTTGGTCTTTTCTTGCCACTCTTGGGCTCAGGAGCCAGCTGTTTTCTAACCATCACTCAGATTTTTTTTTAAAAAGAGAAAAGCTCAGCTTGCTTATGTGGTTTCTCGGGATAGCCCAGTGTGGTGGAGCAGACTCCTTGGCCTTGAAGTTGGAGTGGTTGGTGTTGGAAGTTCAGCTGTGTCACTTGCTACAGTGTGGACCTTTAGCCAGGTGCTACATCTTTCTGAGCCTTAGCTTTCTCTTCTGTAAAAAGGGTTGTTTCTTTGTAGTTTGTTGTGGGGCTTAAGTATGAGTAACTGTGAGTCACCTACCTCAACACATGTAAGCCATTGCTAATAGAAGAATGTGTATGGAGTTAGGGATGTGCTGGGCTTATAAAGTCTGGACCAGAATGCGGAGGTGTTAACTTTGTATTATAGAAAAGAACTTTTGGGTGACCACAGTGATTCTTTTTTTTTTTTTTTTTTTTTGAGACGGAGTCTTCGCTCGTCGCCCAGGCTGGAGGCAGGTGGCCGGATCTCAGCTCACTGCAAGGCCCGCACTCCCCGGGGTTTCACACGCATTCTCCTGCCTCAGCCCTCCTTGAGTAGGCTGGGAACTAGCAGGTGCCGCGGCCCATCCTCTGGCCCGGCCTAGTTTTTTGTTTTTTTAGTAAGAGACGTTCACCGTGTTAGCCAGGATGGTCCTCGATCTCCCTGACCTCGTGATCGCCCGTTCGCCTCCCAAAGTGCTGGATTTACAGGCTTGAGGGCCACCGCCGCCCGGGCAACCCTTTTCTCTCCTCTCCCTGAGCCCTCAGCTGCCACCACCCACCTGGCATTTTCCTCACCGCCTCCTCCTTGCCTCTCCCCAGGATGATCCAAGGGAGGTATTCTTGTGTGCTAGTAAACAAATCAGCTTGGGCAAAGCAAGAGCTGCTGATTCAGATGAACTAAAGTGAGGATGCCTGTAGAGTTGCCTGTTCCTACCTCAGAAATGTGTGCTGACAACTGCTCCTTTGTGATGGTGCGTGGTGGCCCAGGCCATCTGGGACCCACAATGTTGGATAAGCAGAATCCCCAGCACACCAGACAGACTGGGTTTGTTTACAGTCCTTGAGCCCAGAGGCTGCCTGCCTGGTTAGAGAAAGTTGATGTCGGCCTTGCCCACTCAGGCGAAGGTGCAGCATGTGTGCACACACGTTTGCCCCCAGCATTTTAGAATTTAAGACTGTCTCCATTCCCTTGTCTCTGGTGGACACCACAGATACACCCAGACCTTGCGCCTGTAGGTATTCCTTCCAGCCCTATGGTATGTGGGTGGGTCTTTCCCTCCTGGGAGAAGCACTCTGAAACCCCATGCTCTTTCATCCTGGTGTCAAATCTCCTGTTCATAGGGACCATGGAAGCATGTGGAAACTCTGTGGGAGGAGCCATTTATGCTAATGTGGATGGCCATGGCATTTGGCTTATGCTTTCAAGCTTGTCCAACCCATGGTCTGTGTGCCACTTGCAGCCCAGGCTGGCTTTGAATGTGGCCCAACACAAATTTGTAGACTTTCTTAAACATTAGGAGACGTATGCACAGACTTTTTTCTAGCTCATCAGCTATTGTTAGTGTTAGTGTATCTTATGTGTGGCCCAGGGAAGATAAAAGATTAGACACCCCTGCTAGGTTCTTCTGCATGAGGAGGGACAGACCTCTGACTTTGCCAGCCCCCCACCTCCACACCCCAGACACCCACCCTGAGTCTGAGAGAGTCCTGGGCTGCTTGGAGCCCCTGACAGATTCTTGTTGTTTTGTCTTTCTCATGGTTATGATTACTGAGAAAATTTATATAGCACTAGTATTGTTTTTAAAGCATTTTGCATACATTTTTGGTGCTCACAATGACCCTGAGAGATCAGAGTAATTCTGCTGAGGCTGATTGGAGTACCTAAGTTTCTTTAACCAGCGCTCAAAGTGAGGACCTGCTTTCAAATCCCCTGTTCTTTCCACTCCACTGCACTGTTTCCCAAAATCGTTTCTGAGCTGGAGCCAGGATGTGGTGTAGATGTCTTTTTTGCTTATAATTTTAGTCATAGCCAATGAGGGGTAAAATGAAAACCTGTGTGTGATGCCATGGCTCACTTAGTACCTTCTTGCTGTTTTCTTTTTGTTTTCCCTACGTGAGCATCCCAGTCTGATGTAGTTGAACTCATTTCCCAGGCCTGCTCTTTCCTGTCTGTGGTGTCAGAGACTTCATTCAGCTGACCCTTGCTAAAGGGGGCCCTGGGCTTGGCTCTGAGCTTGTAGAGGTGGATTAGACCTGGCCCTGGGTCTAGGAGCCTCCCACCCAAGCAGGGCAGGCACACTTCTCTACCATGATACAGTTTGGTAAGTGGTGGTATAGGGAGACACAGAATCCCCATGGGATGTGGCTATGTTTCCGTGTTGAACCATCACCCAGGATGAGCAAGAGAGCCTCAGCCAGCTCCTTTGGGGATGAATGCCAAGTAAGGGCCCTCATACCTCCCTGGAGAGGAAACACATAAGCCCTAGAGAAACTGAGTGCCTATGAGCCAGTGAGCTTGGTGGCTTCTAGCAAGGTTTGGGGCCTGAAAAAATGGTAGGAAACCTGGAGGAAGGGGAGAAGGGAAGCATCTGCCTTCTTCTACAGTGACGACATAGAAATGTAGAAGGAGTCTGGGAAACCTGGAAGGCCAGGGCGCAAATACCTCCAGTTAGGGTATTTGGTCTTTTCTGTGATTGTTATTGCACACTTGGTCCCTGTGCCACGGGAGCTCACCAGTTTACAGCATCTCATCCACAAGACTCTGGAATTAGTGCCAGAAAGGAATGCCAGGAGAGGACTGTGAACAAGAAGGACCCTTAGAGGATAGGGTAGATTTTGCCAAGTGGAAAGAATGAAGAAAGGGCTTCAGGCATTGAGGCCATCCACAGCCAAAACGGGGAAGATGGCTGAGCGAGTGTGTGGAAGAGGCTCTCAGTCTGTGAACTATGAGCTTTCCTTGGCCTTGTGTTTGGGCTGCCCTGCTATGCCTAGGAAGGGAACACTGCTGAGCCCCCTGCCCATGTGCATGCAGTGGGGGCCGGGAAAACAGCTGGCTCTGAGGTGATTGATTCCCTGTGGGGAGTCAGGAGTTGTGGGGGGAGGCCCACATTTTTTCTTCTTCCTCATGACAGATGGTGCCTGAGGTGAAGCAGGGTAGGGTGTGGTATGCCCTTCACTGTCCTTCAGCATCTGCCTCTGGTCCCTGTCCGTGGCTGCTCCAGGCTCCAGCCTCAGCACCCTTCAGGCCTCTGTGAGCAGCTCAGCCTCTGAGCAGTGCCTCCAGCCACCGTGGGATGGGCCTCACCCCACCCAGTCTACACACCACCTGGCCCAAGAAGGGTAGTGTGGGTTTGGCATTTCATATCTTTGAAAACAGGAAACTCAGGGACCGGCCTTTTAGACCAACACTTGTGGCCCTCGGCAGGCTGTACTCACTCTCCCTGTTCCCTGAGGTGTGTATCTTTCTAATTTGGAAGCCCAGTGAGACTCAGCCCATTGAGAAACCCAGCTTCCTGGTATTCACGCCTTGTCTCCAGAGAGGCTGGGAGGAGAGGGAAGAATAGCTTTGCTGTAAGAGCTTGTTTAAACTCTTCGGCAGCTTTCAGAGGATGTGCAGCCACTTGGCACCTCTCTGCCGCTGAGCCAACACTGTCTCAAGAGCACCCACTTGAAAACCCTTTTAAAAATAAGTGCAGATGAAAGAGAAACTGCTCAGGAGCCAGGAGCAGAGAGGTGGTTACCCTCAGGAGTTTGTTCCCCAGATGGGGAGGGGATTAAGAAACCCAGAGGTACTGGTCTCTGGAGGAACATGCCAGAAACAGGGTCTATAGAGGGAGCATGGCACCTGGTGCCTGAGGCCTAGGATGCAGGGAGTACTCACTCGGCACTGTTTACTTATCTGCACTTTTAAAATTGTGTACTGGGAACAGGCGTTACCAATTTAAAAATATATATTATATATATATACTTACATATATATTCATGTGTATTTTTTAAATTGGTGACAGAGAGAGAGAGAGAAACAGAGTGGCTAGTGGACTTGCTGGTACTTAGCTTGCTGTTTGTTACCTCCATGTCCCTTTTGTGTCTCCTTTTCTTATCTTGCCCTCCTGGTCCCCAGGGAAATTCTGGAACCAGGCCAGCATCTCTGAAATATGCCCATTCCCAACATGCCTGTGTTAGTGAGGCCCTTTGAAGTTGTAGAAAAGAGCAAGGGTGGAGACCGGTATGAATCCACACATCGTCTAAGCCAGGCACATTATCTGCTCATGTATTCCTTATAATAAACTTATTTTGTACAGAAGGGAAACTGGAGGCTCCAAGTTAGCCAGTTTGACCAGGGTAGCTCAGCGGACTCAGGTCTGCATTGCCACCAAAGTTCATGCAAGGCTTTGAAACACACACATCTTCTCCTTGGGCTGCGAGTGAGCACTGTGGTGGAGGACTCCTCCGGAGTAGTCTTTGCTTCCAGGTTCTGGAATCCAGGGGACAGCACATCTCCAGCCCAGCGGAGCTTCTCCTGTGCTTTCCCTGTCCTTCCAACTGGTCAGCAAGAGCTTAGCCAGCACTGTGGTGTGAGTGTGATCCAGCAAGGCCCCAATACCCAGCCCTTCCTCCAGCATCCACCTGCCATTGCCCACTCTGCACTTTTTCAAGAACGCAAAGTAAAATTAGTTATGGAAGCTAGTGAAGAGGAAAGCTGGTGTGAACTCAGGAACTTTTAAATTTTATTTATTTTATTTCTAGTTGTCAAATATCTTTTATTGAAATGTCTTCCTTTGTGCTTCTAAGTAGCCGGGCACTCCACCGCACCACTGTTGATGTCATCTGCGATGTCATGAGGGTGGTGGCCATCAACTTGGCAGCCCACAGACTGGGCAGTCCCCAGAATCCCTTTAATGGTTCCAGAGAGTTGTCTGGCTAAAGGTCAGTGCCGCATCTGTAGAGCAACGTTGACAATCTCATCAAGGGTGGTATTTCCGGCCGGGCACGGTGGCTCACGCCTATGAGCCCGCCCAGCACTTTGGGAGGCCAAGGCGGGTGGATCACTTGAGGTGAGGAGTTAAAGACTAGTCTGGCCAACATGGTGAAATCTTGTCTCTACTGAAAATATGAAAATTAGCCTGGCTTGGTGGCACATGCCTGTAGTCCCATCTACTTGGGAAGCTGAGGCAGGAGAATTGCTTGAACCTGGGAGTTGGAGCTTGCAGTAAGCTGAGATCACACCATTGCACTCCAGCCTGGGCAACAGAGCGAGACTCTGTCTCCAAAAAAGAAAAGTGGTGTTTCCGCTGTGTTTAACGTTTTTCTGTTTCTCTCTGTCTCGCAGCGGTTCCTTGAGGGCTTTGATGATCAGGGCAGAGGCAGAAGGTACCATGTCAATCTGGGCCTATCTGTTCTGAATGATCAGTTTCACTGTAAGCCTCAGACCCTTCCAGTCACTAGTTGCTTTGGCAATGTCATCACCAACCTTTTTTGGGGACAGACTTGGTGGAGGGGGGGGCCGCGATCTTGGGGGCCCACATAGGATGGCACTGACTTGACTCCTGGTGTACCTCAGCTATACAACTTTGATCTCATTGAGGTCGAACTTCAGCGGCATGGTAGAGGCAGCTGGTGTTGGATGAACCCAGATTTGGGACAACCGAAGAAGGTTGCACCTTAGCCGCCTCCGAGCTGAAAGCCAAGAGCTTTAAAAAAAAACAAAAAACAAAAAACAAAAACTTATTTTTAGACACAGAGTCTCACTGTGTTGCCCAGGCTGGTCTCAAACTCCTGGGCTCAAGCAATCCTCCCACCTTGGCCTCCCTAAGTGCTGGGATTATAGGCATGAGCCACCATGCCCAGCAGAACTAAGGAACTTTTTTTTTTTTTTTGGAGACAAGGTCTTGCTCTGTCACCCAGGCTGGGGTGCAGTGGCACAATCACAGCTCACTGCAACCTTCTCTCCCCACCCCAGGCTCAAGCGATTCTCCCACCTCAGCCTCCCGAGTAGCTGGGACCACAGGTGCACACTACCACACCCGGCTAATGTTTTGTATTTTTGTTAGAGACTGGGTCTCACCATGTTACCCAGACTGTCTTGAACAGTCCTTTTAGATAGGAAATACAATTGTATTATTTCAAAGCTTTGTTTATAGCATTTCAACCTGTTTTGAATAAATAATGTCCCCAAGATAATAAAAAGGAGACTAGAATTCATTAAAATAATGAATTGAAAAAAAAAATTGTCAATGAACACATCTTTTGGCTGGTGACCTAAAGAAAGAAACAGGCAAAATTAATCGAGAGAGTTTATTTGGGCCAACATTGAGGACTGCAGCCTGAAACATACTTTCAAGTTGCCTTTGTTCAAGCAGGTTTTTGGGAGGTTTTTTAACTTTTATTTTAGGTTTGGGGGTACATGTGAATGTTTGTTATGTGGATAAACTCGTGTGATGGGTGTTTGTTGTACATATTATTTCATCACTCAGGTATTAAGCCCAGTACCCAATAGTTATCTTTTCTGGCCCTCTCTCTCCTACCCTCCACCTTCAGGTAGACCCTAGTGTCTGTTGTTCCCTTCTTTGTGGCCGCATAGTATTCCATGGTGTATATGTACCCCATCTCTAGCCACTCTGTCATCATTTAGGTTGATGGGCATTTAGGTTGATTCCGTGTCTTTGCTATTGTGAATAGTGCTGCAGTGAACGTTTGCATGCATGTGTCTTTATGGTAGAAGGATTTCTATTCCGCTGGATATGTATCTAGTAATGGGATTGCTGGGTTGAATGGTAGTTCTGCTTTTAGCTCTTTGAGGAATTGCCACACTGCTTTCCACAGTGGTTGAATGAGTTTACACTCCCACTAACAGTCTGTCAGTGTTCCCTTGGATCCGCACCCTCGCCAGCATCTGTTGTTTTTTGACTTTTTAATAGTAGCCATTCTGACTGGTGTGAGATGGTATCTCATTGTGATTTTGATTTGCACTTCTCTGATGATCAGTGATACTGAGCTTTTTCTTCGTATGCTTGTTGGCCACATGTATGTCTTCTTTTGAAAAGTGTCTGTTCATGTCCTTTGCCTACTTTTTAGTGGGATTGGTTTTCTCTTGTAAATTTGTTTAATTTCCTTATGGTTGCCAGATAATTGGACCTTTGTCAGATGCGTAGTTTGCAAATATTTCCTCCCATTCTGTAGGTTGTCTGTTTACTCTGTTGATAGTTTCTGTTGCTGTGCAGAAGCTTCTTAGTTTAATTAGATCCCATTTGTCCATTTTTGCTTTTGGTGTCTTTGTCATGAAATCTTAGCCCATTCCTATGTCCAGGATGATATTGCCTATATTGTCTTCCAGGGTTTTTATAGTGTTGGATTTTACATTTACGTCTTTAGTCCATTTTGGGTTGATTTTTGTGTATGGTGTAAGGAAGGGGTCCAGCTTCAACCTTCTGCATATGACTAGCCAGTTATCCCCAGTACCATTTATTGAATAGGGAGTCTTTTCCCCATTTACAAGCAGGTTTTTAAAGGGAAAAGGGAAAAAGGGGCTGATACAAAGCTGTTTGACAGGAACTGTCATTGGCTTACAGAAATAACATTGATTAGTGATTGGCTATACATTGTTGAACTATAGAGTGTATGTCATTGCATGGCTACTTGGCATCAGTCTAGAGCCCACATAGCTAGTAGCTTCAAGAGGTCATTATTTGCTGGGCACAATGGCTCATGCCTGTCGTCCCAGCACTTTGGGAGGCCAAGGCAGGCGGATTGCTTGAGCTCAGGAGTTTGAGACCCACCTGGGCAACCCCATCTCTATCAAGAATACAAAAAAATTAGCTGGGTGTGGTGGCATGCGCTGTGGTCCCAGCTATTTGGAAGGCTGAGGTGGAAGGATTGCTGGAACTTGGGAAGTTACAGTGAGTCGTGATCGCACCACTGCACTCTAGTCTGGGTGACAGAGGGAGATCCTATCTAACAAAAAAAAAAAGGTAATTATTTATCTCGAAGGTGGGGTGTGAGATGTGACTGCTGTCACAGGCTGTCATATTTCAGTGCTTCTCTAGGCCTAGTAATTAAACAGGCTCACATTCCTCAGATAAAAAGTTTTTTTTTTTCTTTCTCATGGCAAATGAGTCTTTCTAAACTTGAGCTTTGGGAAGCAGTTGCTTTCAAGCCCCCAGTAGTCCTGGACACTTGTTTCATATTATTACTTTGTATTGTCCAAAGGGGGAGTGGGTTTGTGCTTGCTATCAAATAAGCTTGAAACAGGTTCAGCCCAAGAATTACCCCAATAATGTTAGAAATGTGCAAATTAATGAAATGATCTGGTCGACAGTTAAGCTCAAATGACTTTTTTTGGGGGAGGGGGGGAGAGACAGAGTTTTGCTCTTGTTATCCAGGCTAGGGTGTGGTGCAATGGCACGATCTTAGCTCACTGCAACCTCTGCCTTCCGGGTTCAAATGATTCTCCTGCCTCAACCTCCCGAGTAGCTGGGATTACAGGCGTGCACCACCACGCCAGGCTAATTTTTGTATTTTTGGTAGAGATAGGGTTTCACCATGTTGGTCAGGCTGGTCTTAAACTTCTGACCTCAGATGATCTGCCCGCCTCAGCTTCCCAAAGTGCTGGGATTACAGGCAGGAGCCCCCGTGCCTGGACTCAAATGACTTTTCTTTTTTTTTTTTTTTGGCTCAATGGATGTCATCTTAGAGCCAAAAAGTTTTTGGAGCTGGGCTTCCTGCTGTCCTTGATCTTGCTCTGAAATAGCCCTCTCTTCTGTCCTTTGTCCTTCCTTGGTGGAGGTACCTGGCCCTCCCTGGTAGCACCTCATAGTGCTTCTAGAACTTCCACCCAGCCCTTGGTGGTTTGGTCTTTTGGGGAAATAAGTAGCAGCCATTCTCCAAATCTTAGCCCACTTGGTCAAGTTTTTGAAACTACTTCATTCTTTTTCCCTCAGGAAACCAAATTGTAAGCCCCATTACCTCAGGAGAGCAGCCTCTTTCTTAGCCATGTCAGTTCTGTCCTATTTATGTGCTAAGCAAGCTAAGAGGCTTTGGAGAATGACTCTGTACCCCTGTCTGGAATGACTGCCACCCCGGGGTCCTGACCCTGCCTCCCAAGCCCCATGTGACACACACCCAGGAAAATCCCTGGCAGTACCCAAGGAAGCCATTTCAGAGGAGTGGAGCAGGTGCCATGGGTTCTGTGTTCCCCAGGGCCCTCCCAACACCATGGGGACACCCTAAAGGTCTGACCTGTGGGCTGTTTCAGTGTTTGTAAGCGGTGCATTCGGAAGATGGACCACCACTGTCCGTGGGTCAACAACTGTGTCGGCGAGAACAACCAGAAGTACTTCGTCCTGTTTACAGTAAGTCAGCTTCCAAATTCTGCCCCGCCCCCCAAGAAGCAATGGAGCACTTTGTTCCTTTGAAAATTCTCAGCATTCACGATGTTCTTTGCTGCTGTTTAGAATACTGCCTGGCCCTGTAGATCTCCACCTTCCTGCCAAAGATCTCTCTGGCTCAACAAGTGCCTGTTCCTAAGCCCTTCCCTTGAGTGTTTAGAAAATTGATTCAAGTTGATTAGCTATGAGCAAGGGCTGTATTGTGGGCTCCCATGCCAAGTGTTGGACCTAAGTAGCTCAAGAAGGCAGTTTGGGTGATGACCTCAAATCCTGAGCTGCAGGTAGGTGGAGTCTACTTAGTGCAAGGACTAGAAGGGCCCTCAGCAGTCAGTACCCTGACTTTTCAAGGGAGGAGATACAGCAGACTTGAACCCCCGTCCCAGGCAGCTGAGACTGCCTGGAGCCCAGGTCATGCCTGGGAGACGGGCTTGTTTCTGTTCTGGTTCCACATACTCCCGCAGATGGCTGCTTACTTGACCCAGGGCTGGGGGTAGGAGGATCTGTAGGGAATCACTAGCTGGCCCCCTGGTCCCTCCTGGTCAGGCCTCGGCCTAGCTAAGTGTTCCCGAGTGGCAAGTTCTGAGTGCCCCTGTCCCGGGAGCCCATGAGGTCAGAGGATTCTTACAACAATGGTATCTGCACTGCTTTCCTGTTTCAGATGTACATAGCTCTCATTTCCTTGCACGCCCTCATCATGGTGGGATTCCACTTCCTGCATTGCTTTGAAGAAGATTGGACAAGTGAGTATGTGCCGAGGCTTTCCTCCCTGCTCCAGGGTGGGTGTGTGACCTGAGTGGGGGCAGGGAGGCTCTTTGTTTCCTTCATGGTACCCGGGGCCAACCTCATTTTATTAAATCTCCTGAAAGCCTATGGACTGAACAGGGAAGAAATGGCAGAGGCTGGAATCTCTCTTCATGAAAAAATGCAGCCCCTTAACGTCAGTTCGACAGGTAAAGTCGTGAGTTGGACAGACAGACCCTCTGGACTGAGGATGCCCAGGGAAAATGCAGGCCCCAAGCAAGCACAGAGGCCGGTTCCAGTGCGTGGGAGCCGTGCTGGGAGAGAAGTTTTGTTTTCTGTCTTTCCATGAGGCACTTAAGTCAAAGGTCATTTTATTCCAGTCTTGCAGAGATTCATTTTTTACTTTCTGGCTAGGACATGGAGTTTCTTTATTTGTTTGGTTTTTGTGATGGTTGCTTTTTAACTGCTTACACTGATAATCGTGAATTTACATTAAGATTGTAGATAATTCTTCCTGCTTTAGAGGCATCCCACTGAAATGTGCAAATACTGAGGAAGAAACTCCAGCCAGAAGATTGCACAGATCCTGAAGGAAAACAATAGATGCTGGAGGAAAAGAAATGAGAGGCCACCTACTGGGCTGGCTCTTTCACACTCACAGTCTGTGAGACAAACGTCTTGAGCAAGGAACATTGTATTTCCTCTGCTTTTCCCTCCATGGACCTCCTTTTTTTATTTCACTGTCTTTAGAACTTTTGCTCTTCCTATTCATGCTGACTTCTTCCCACAATTCTGGCATAAGTCAGATGGCAGAGGTCAAGCTAGCAGACAATAGAGAGAGGAGAGGAGGGAGGGTAGGGGTGAGTGGGTATGTGCAGAACTTGCCATTCTGCCTATCTAGGTGAGTCGCCAGCAAGTTCCTGATCACTTGGTGAGCATTCTGAAGTACATGCCTTCTGCTAGGCCTGGGGAACCAGATCTACTCCAGATGTGGCCTTGGTGACTTGACAGGAGAGTCCAATTAGGATATTTTATCATCCCAAACAGCTCCCACCTCTCATCAAGTGAACAGACGTGGGCAGGTGATGGGGTAGCGCAGACTGTCAGTGAGGCGAAGTGTGCCTGTCATGGAATGGTGCTGGAAGGGACCGTTTCATTAATGCCTGCTGGGAGCCAGGAAAGGCCCAAAGGGCTTTTTGAGCGGTGCGTTGTTTTGCCTTTATAACCAGCCTGCAAGGTAGGAGGGATGCTTCCCACTTTGCAGATGACAAAAGCTGCGGCCCACAGAGGATGAACAAGTTCCCAAGATCACTCAGCTAAGAAGAGGGCCTGTAGTTCAAGCCTAGGTCTGGAGCAAGGTTTTTAGCCCTGTCAGTTGACTCCAATGGTCAGGGTCCTCCCAGCCATGCTCTTGATTAACTGTGGTCAAGATTCCTGATGGAGTGGGCTTCAGGCACCCAGCTTCTATGGCAACTAGGCTGGGAAGGCACAGGTCAGTCCCCAAAGTTGAGGCCTGAGAGTTGACTGTATATGACTGTTACTGCCCTCACTACTCAGCCCTGGTGAAGCTGTTGGGCCATAGGAGCTGGTGTGAGTGGGGGGCAGAGGGCTGTCCCCCGGGATTAGGGCACTTTGAGTTGATATTTAAGGAAGGATAAGGAGGTGGTTCCACACTCCCTGATTTGATTCCTACCTCCCCAAACTCCATTGGTAATTCCTGAGGCCCAGCCCACAGAGGAATGATGCTTGCTGATTTGCAAGAAGGGAGAACAGGCCATGGCCCTGGGCTCTGCCACCAGCTCCAGGGCAGCAGAAGCAGATAAGAAGGAGGTGCTTCGTCCAGCAGGCACCCCCATGTGCTCCTGCCAGGCCAAGGCCAAACTGTGCAGATGTTCTTTCATGAATTCTTAAGCATCCCCCGGTACAGCAAGGAAAACAAAATCTCAGAAAGCCCAAACCTCTTGCCCAGATCCTTCTGTTGTCAGGCGCTGTCCCAAGGCTGGTTGTACGGCAGCGAGCAAAACAAAGTCCCTCTCCTCCTGGAGTTTGAAGTGCAGTGGGAGAGGCGGCTATCAAACAAGTACAGACAGAAACAGGTAATTCCACAGTGCAAAGGACAGGAAAGACACAGGGGCTGGAACAGAAGATTAGTATGGGCCCTGTAGTTAGAGTTCATGATCAGGAATTGGTGCCAGGATTTGCACCTCATGGTGTTTGCCAGATGTCAGAGCCTTTCATTCTCCCCAACACCCTGCCCAGCGCAAGGCCATCATACTTGTAGCTACCCACGGCCAGCCCATCAGGCTGGTGGCCACCCCAACCAAGCCCTGCCCCACAAGGAGCCAAGAAGAGAAATCATTCAGAGGCATCAATAAGTTCCCAGGGAAACCTGAGGAGATACGCATTGTAGATGAGATGCTTCTTACCTGTCACCCACATGGTGTTTGGTATCTTTCCAAGCTCATTCCCACATTTGACCTCCCTTGCCCCTCCTGACATTCCCCTGGGGGAGCCAGCAGGATGGCTTGAATGGAGTGCTTACTCCCTTAATTCCCAGAATCAGTGAAGCCCGACTCTGCCCTCCAGGATCTGATCTTTCCAGCCAGGGTAACAGACACAAGTATGGAAGCAACGAGAAATGAACCACAGCCCAGGCTCAGCCAGCATGGGCAACTGCACTGAGGCACAGAAGTTCTTAGGTGAAGAGTGCCAACCAAGGGGCCTAGCCCGTCTGCCAGTACCATCTCCCAGGCCACCTTCCAGGCCTGGCATTTCCCAGGCCACCTTGCTTCAGGGCCCTCCCCTCCCTGCTCACCCCCACTATCTCCACAGCACCTTCGCTTTTCTCTTCCATGCGCTGGGTTTCTGACTTAGACTTTGCTCAGACAAAAGACTGCTGCTTAAAAGCAAACCATACGTCTCGTCAAATCTCACTGCTTCACAGTGGAGTGTGGGTGGAGGCCTGAAGATGGCGGGACTGGCCTCAGGTCCCCAGGGCTGGAGGCCAGGACAGTGAAAGCCCCTACTCTGGGCCCATGCCTCTTTGGTCAACTCCCTGGCCTTTGGCACTGATGGCCTCGGTGCTACAGATGTCCCTGGGAGCAGGGGCAGTGCATTACCTCACACTGTAGTCAAGGCTGAGCCCCAGCATCAACTGCCCCTGCCAAGCTTAAAATCCCAAAGCCACCAAGTGATCCTCCACAGCTGCCTGTGAGCTGATGGGGTCTAGAGGGGCAGCATGTCATACGGGAATGCCCAGAAAACCTATGGCCATAGCAGGACTGGACAGGCATCTCCACCTGGGTACCTGCATTGTGCTCTCTGAGGAGAGGAGGGTCCACTGTGGTGTCGTCAGGCCTTCCTGCCTCACTTCAGAGGCCTTCCTGGGCCCTTCCAGGTGTCAGGCACTGTGCTTGGCACTGGAGGCAGTGAACGAATGATTTGTGTTAGGGAAGGGAAGCCCCAACTGGGGCCTGGCCTGTTGAGTCGGCCAGGATGATTCTTAATGTAGCCTGGAGGCCAGAGACCTGTGGCACCGAGGAGGAATGAAGGCCTGCAGGCGGGAGGGAGAGTGGGAGCCCAGTGGGGCGGTGAGCCTGGGCAGCGGGCAGTGGGTGGCAGCACCAAGCCCCATGTACTTCTTCTCTTTCAGAGTGCAGCTCCTTCTCTCCACCCACGACAGTGATTCTCCTCATCCTGCTGTGCTTTGAGGGCCTACTCTTCCTCATTTTCACATCCGTGATGTTTGGGACCCAGGTGCACTCCATCTGCACAGATGAGACGGTAAGCAGGCGCTCTGCCCGCCATTTCCGCACCTGGGGATGGGGAGGACCCAGGGTCAGTGTTGCTGGGAGAGCTGCTCACAGTCAGACCGGAGCCCAGTGGTCAGGCCCCTGGTGTGCAGGGCACAGTTCCTTTGTTTGCAGTTACATTTGGGTCGTCTTCATCCACACACAAGTCCTCCAGCCTTGGGGCAGCCACAGCAGATCACACCAGGAGTGCGGCCCAGCAACCGTGGCTGAAAGGCTGCCTTTACCACATTTCCTTCCATCCCCCCATGACAGGTCTTCCTTTATGCTGTACTGCATTAGACACTCCACTAGGCACTGAGGGCACCCTTCCCATCTGGGGGCCACAGGCTTGAAATAGAGTGGTTGACAGGGTGCCCTAACCCAGCTGGGACAGGCAGGTCAGCTTGCCAGCCGTGCCTGGGTCCTGAGGGCAGAGTCAGGAGACAGGTCTGCCTTGAGCCCCCAGGGCAGCAGGCTTTTACCTGGCCTCTGAGTCATCTCTGTCCGGCCCAGCCCTGGTCCTCGTCCACTGCCTTCTCCTCACCCCCACCCCCACCTCCCATCTGCCCACAGCACCTTCGCTGGAAGCTTTGAGGCTGCTGGCTGTGCCAGACTGGGGCCTATTCCCTTGGTGCCCCTGTTGCTATCTCCTGACCTTCCTAAAGTGTCTGAAAACCTCAAGGTGGTCAATCCCTGGCTGTGATATGGGCATTTCTCTGGGGATTTACATAGGAAGAAGGGGCGGCACTTAGCTCTGGGTGTGAGGAGCAAGCAGAGCCATGAGGCTGAGAGCCATCCCTATACGACTCCTGATGTCCTGAGGCCCTCTCAGGGTCAGCTCTCACCAGAGGTCTAGGGCTCTGGGTGAAGGTTTGGGCCTATGGGTAGTCAGCGTTAGGAGTGGGCTCATAGGACGACAACATCCTCCCACTGCTGCTGGGCGCCTTCCCCTGTGGGCTTAGAGGAGCGTGTGCAGAGCAAAGAAGGGCCCGTGCTGCCCACTGCCAGAGCACCATTGTTCGTGTCTTTCGGCAACTTTTAGAAGGTTGCGGGGCTTTTGGCAACATTTTTTCTTTTATAAAAAATGATGTCATTTCAAAGGAGTTTCTGTAAAACTAGTAGCCAGTGGTTTAGATCCAGCCCTGTATCCAAGCAGTAACCGTGACCAACTTTTCTGCGTAAGATCTACAGGGAACCCGATGGGGATTCTTTCAGGACCCGCCTGCCATTGGGATACTGCCAGGTCACGGTCTGGGGGCACCAGAAGGCAAGCTCTCACGGCCCCAGTCCTAGCCGTTCTTCCCTGAGAAGACTATTCCTAAAGAGAATTATGTTGGAAGGAAAGGAGAAAGCTGAAGGGCCGTGCCCCACCTGAGAAAGTGTGTCTTCCCTTTGCCCTGTGTCCTTCCCACGTCCCTGGGTTGTGAAGACAGACTCAAATTCGGCTGTCCTCCCAGCACCCCTTTACTAGAGACCACAGCAGACAGACCCCTGGCCAGGCTTCTGCCAGGCTGCTTCTCTCCTGTCCCTCTGGGCAGGGGCCCTGTTCTCAAGCTCTGCCCTTTGACCAGCTCCATCGAAGGGAGAGGGGGAGGAAGCAGCTCTTCCCCCAGCCCCAGTTTTTTCCTGAGACTTAGCAGGGGAAGTGGCACCGGCTCTGTGACAGCTGCTGCGTAGGTCTCCACCACGCTTCTCCCCAAAGGAGCCACTAGGAGGACCTTTGCCATGCCAGGCTGGCTGGCCTGGCCATGCCACCCTCTAACCTGTACTAATCCCTCCTCCTTCCTCCTCTATGGTGACTTCCTCCCTCATTCGTGGTCTGTCACTCCTATTCAGCCTTCTCAGTTTGTGTCTCACCAGCCCCACTAAGCAGGGTGCTGCTTAATCCCCCAGGCTAGTGAGATGCACAGCGCCAGAGCAGTCATTTGATTTGTTACTTTTTTGTGTCTGCAAAGTGGTCATGGTAGCTTCAAACTTCCTAGAAACCTCTCCCAGATTAACGGCCATCATTGGTTATGATGATTGCGAGCTCCCAACAGCTCTGAGGCCTCTAGTGACAAACCCTTCATAGCACTCCATCCACAGCCCAGCACCGAGTTTCTGAAGAGTGCCTCTGCAGAGCTCAGCGAGGGGCCAGAGCTGGAGAGACGGGACACACCCTGGCCTGGCATACTTAGACGCAGCGGCGTCTGCGCTGCTGATAATGCTGCTTTTTCCCTCCCTTCTTGGAGGGACTTGTGAATGAGTGCCCACCAAGAAAAGGCGAAATTTTTTTAGTAACACGTTTTATGAGAAAGATGTATTATGTAGATAGCTTTGTTGCTTTAAAAAGAAAATATTTACTCCATTCACCTCTCACTGTGGACATCCTCCCCAAAAAACCACAGCAATGCTGGGCTTGACTGAAAGTATGATTGTTCTTGTTTTCAGGGAATAGAACAATTGAAAAAGGAAGAGAGAAGATGGGCTAAAAAAACAAAATGGATGAACATGAAAGCCGTTTTTGGCCACCCCTTCTCTCTAGGCTGGGCCAGCCCTTTTGCCACGCCAGACCAAGGGAAGGCAGACCCGTACCAGTATGTGGTCTGAAGGACCCCAACCAGCATGGCCACTCAGACACAAGCCCGCACCACAGCACCACCGCCCCATCTGTTCTCATGAATGTTTAAATCGAAAGAGCAAAACAACTACTCTTAAAACTTTTTTATGTCTCAAGTAAAATGGCTGAGCATTGCAGAGAAAAAAAAAAGTCCCCACATTTTATTTTTTAAAAACCATCCTTTCGATTTCTTTTGGTGACCGAAGCTCCTCTCTTTTCCTTTTAAAATCACTTCTCTGGCCTCTGGTTTCTCTCTGCTGTCTGTCTGGCATGACTAATACAGAGGGTGCTGTCTCGGGCTGTGCCCATTCTACTAACTGAGTGGATGTGACGCTGTGCATGGATGGAATAGTTCGGACACCTGGCAGGGGATGCATGGGCAAGCCAGGAGGGCCCTGACCTCCCACTGCCCAGGAGGCAGTGACGGGCTCCCCAATGGGACTTAAAACCTCACTGAAGACGGATGCACCCCTTGAGGCCTGAGAAGGGCAGAATCAGGGCTGGAGCCTTCGGAAGGGACCTTGGCACAGCGACCTCATTCCCCAGCTGGACACAGTTTGCCTCCTAACTCGCAAAGCAATGACCTGCCTTGTACTTTATGGGCTTGGGGTGTGTAGAATGATTTTGCGGCAGAGTGGGGAGAGAGATGAAAGAGGTCTTATTTGTATTCTAAATCAGCACTTGTATTCCCTGTGATTATTTGGAAGAGTGTGAAGGAAAGACATTTTTCCAGTTCAAAATGCCTTATACAATCAAGAGGGGAAAAAATTACACAATTTCAGGCGAGCTACCTTTTCCTTTGTTACATCTGCTTCCTCTCTCACCACCCCCTCTCCCTTTCTTCCCCAGCAAGATGTCAGTTAAGCAGTGTGGATTCTGACTGCAATAGGCACCAGTGCCCGACACATACAGCCCTGCCATCATCCCCTTCTCATTTTATAAACTTCAAAGTGGATTCACTTTCTGATATTTAACCCCCATAAATGTGCACGTACCTGTGTCTTATCTATATTTTAACCTGGGAGACTGTTGTCCTGGCATGGAGATGACCATGATGCTGGGGTTACCTCACAGTCCCCACCTTTTCAAAGTTGACATATGGCCATACCTTTGGCTGGAATCCACAGCCACACCTATCCCTGTGGCACTGGGACGGAATAGATTTTCCATTTGAGAGGCACTTCCTGTGTCAGTCTTGTTTGAAGGAGGTAGAGAGTGCCCTCCAAGTACAAAAATGACAAATATGATTATTGACCATCTGGGAATTCTCACACATTGATTTGTTTTTTAAGCAATTGCCAGAAACCCCTTTTTTAGCTTTTGCTTGGGGTGGGGTAGAAGATAAGGTTTATTCAATCCTGTCCTGGGTAGGGCGAAAGTGAATCTAGCCATGTGATTTTTCAGAAAAGTCAGTGGAACATGCTGCCTCTTTTCAATTCTGTCAGTGCTTCCACATGGAAACAAAATGCAATAAAATTTTTCCAAAACCTCTTCTGATTTAGCTATCTCTCTTGAGGTGTTCCCGTTAGTGGGAGGCCAACTATCCACAATCTACTTGAGTTTTCTCCGATGGGGTGTTTCATTGCTCTGTCTCCTGAATGAGGATACTTTATTTTTTTGGTTTTAAAATACATATATGGTCCTCTCTTGAACCAGCTTGCCCCACCAGGCCTCTATCCTTGGCTTTCTGCAGCCTGAATCAATTCCTGTGTGTTGATGGGCTTTCCTAAGAGCTTTCCTGAGTCAGTTAACTTTGACTCGCCTCTACGGTGCTATTCATGCGATACGGGCAAGGCTGAGATGCTAAGATTTTTTTAAAAGAATGCTGTTTTAGATCAAGTTGATAGCATTTGTTCTCCATATGCTTTTAAAAAATTGTTTTCTTAATATACAGCTCACTTAGGTATATGAAAGAAGTGTGATTGTATTAAATGACTAAAGCGGGGCTGCAGCTCTGGGCCTCCCCTAGGGGAGAGAGATTGGTAATACTCCATCCTCTAGGGCATTTTTTAAAGTGAGACAGGTTAGTTCTTTTTCCCCTGGCATTTCTAAGGAATGCAGCAGACAGTGCTGAAGATGCATTGACTTTTTTTTAGTCCTAAAAATAGAAACTCATCCTTTGAAGTTGTGCATACTATGTTTATCTTTCCAATACAGGGGGGTTCCTTCAGATATCCTATAAGATTCTGCCTCTGGGTTTGTGTAGGCCTTGGCTAGAAAGAGTCAATGTTTCTGAGCTCTCAAACCAGTTGCACGCAGAAGATAGGAATACCCCAAGGTTCCTGGCATTTTTGTTTCATTTTTATTCAGACTGATAACAGTTTGCCGAGAGCACAATGACTGAGGAATGTGGCCATCATTTGCAGGATAGTGATTGGTTCCCGGCCTGGCTTCCACATAGGAAGAAAAAGCATCCCTGAGCTCTCCTCAGCATTTCCAGATACAATGAAAGAGGACATCTTTCTACACAAAGTCGCCCCAGCTTTTGGCTTGGACACAGGAGTTCTGATAGTACTGTTTGGTGAACTCATGGGAAAATGAACCAGTAGTAGCCACTGTCTTTCAGAGCATGGGCTCTGGGGAGTGGAAGTGAAAAATAAAGATGTGGCTCGCTGGGTTAGGTGTCAGGTTTGTGTTCATAGCAACCAGACTGAATATGCAAAAGGCTTAGATCCAAGCAAATCTGTGATCTATGCATATTTGCTTGGGCTTGGTAATACTTCCTCTTTTTTGTTAGAGACAAGGTCTTGCTCTGTCACCCAGGCTGGAGTGCAGTGGCACAATTAGAGCTCACTGCAGCCTTGAACTCCTGGGCTCAAGTGATTCTTGTGCCTTGGCCTCCTGAGTATCTAGGGCTACAGGCATGTACTACCATGCCTGGCTAATTTTGTTGTTTTTTAATAGAGTCAGGGTCTCACTGTGTTGCCCCAGCCAGTCTCAAATGCCTGGCCTCAAGCAATTGTCCTGCCTTAGCCTCCCAAAGTCTTGGGATTACAGGCATGAGCCACTGGGCCCAGCCCCGTACTTCTTGTTGAAAGAGCCCCAAGTATTAGCTTTTGCTCATCTGGCTAGGCCACTCAAATAGTTAAAATCCACCGTCCCGGCCGGGCGCGGTGGCTCACGCCTGTAATCCCAGCACTTTGGGAGGCCGAGACGGGCGGATCACGAGGTCAGGAGATCGAGACCATCCTGGCTAACACGGTGAAACCCCGTCTCTACTAAAAAAAATACAAAAAACTAGCCGGGCAAGGTGGCGGGCGCCTGTAGTCCCAGCTACTCGGGAGGCTGAGGCAGGAGAATGGCATAAACCCGGGAGGCGGAGCTTGCAGTGAGCCGAGATCTGGCCACTGCACTCCAGCCCAGGCGACAGAGCAAGACTCCTTCTCAAAAAAAAAAAAAAAAAAAAACCACCGTCCCCTAATGCAGAAACCGTTTAGGTGAGGTAAATTAACAAACATTTTAAACACATATGTGAGGTTGGCATTACACAGAAGCTCCTCTCCGGGGGGGCTGGGCTGGGCTTTCTCAGCCAGACTAATGGGTTTTAAATTTCTCTCTCTTCAAGACTTGCAGTGCATCAGTTTAGAGGGTGAGCCAGCCAGTAAAGGGAAGGGGCCCCACCTAGAAGGTGCCCTTCAATATCAAAGAAATGTGAAGAGAGAAAGATTTTGCTAGAATCCTCCTCAAAGGTGTTCTTGAGGTTGCCAGACCAGCACCACCAACATCAGCATCCCCTGAGAACTCGTTAGAAATGCACATGCTCCGTCCCCACCCCAGGCTACCGAACCAGAAACAGTGGGGCCCAGCAGTCTGTGTCTTCACAGCCCTCCAAAGTGATTCTGACTATCAAGTTTGAGAATCCACTTGGGGCTTGCAGGGGTCCCTCCTCAGGTGGTCCCTGATGCCTGCTGGTGATATGGGTCCTGTGTGCTGCCGGGCTCAGCATAGTGCAGTCGGTGTGTGCTGATGGTGAGACAGGCACGTGTTCCCTCCACTGAGAAGCCACTGAGACCGCCTTGCCTCATAACCTGCGGCCTCCCCAACAAACAACTGCCAAGACATCAAAGAAAGTCTGTATGAGGCGGATCCAAAGTAAGCCTGCCCACCACTCCTTGTGCATCTCATCAGTGGAACCCATCTCTAGACCAAGGGCCCTTTGGGTGAAGAACCGGCCTGGAAGGGAAAGAGAAAAGCATAGAACCAAGGGACCTCCAGATGGGAGTGGTGGCCGGTGAGCAGTCTAGAGCCAGGAGCATTGTAGCAGCCCAGATACGTGACCTGTACACGTCCTGACCTTTGCTTTCCACATATGGGTTTAAACACCCGTGTGACTTTTTCTTATATTCTTTAAATACATATCTGACTTAGGATCACCTCACAGAAGAGACAGAATTCACGGTGAAGCAGAAACAAGCCTCTGACCAGTGTGCTCCCAACCTGAACCTTCTTTTTCTCACCCTCTCCCTCAAGAAAACATCTTGCTGACTTGAGCAGCGTGATTGCCGTAGCAGAGTGGTCCCCAGGGATCCCGCTCTGTTGTGGCACACAGGAGGAGCCGATGATGCTGATCCAAGGAGTGATGACAGGCGCTGCAGAGGGAAGTTTGCCAAAAGCCTTCAGGGGGCCGCATGTGCTCTAACACCAACGTAAGGATGCCCTGAATTTCTGCAGCTGAGGCCATATCGTCTGGTGACCAATATTTGGGTCCTGGCTTCAGTCTTTGGTTCAAATCTCTGCTTGGCTACTTATTACCATACCTACTACCAAAATATGACCTTGAGCAGTAACTTCTTTAAGTCTCAGTTTTTTCATCTGTAAAACGGGAATGATAATCTAAATCACAAAGTTAATGGAAGGATTACATGAGGGTAATGAATGGGAATGTATAGTGTCTGGCCCTGGTATGGCTCTATAAGTGTTAGCTGTGTTAGAGCTGTGCTTTTCAAACCATCAGTCACAACTGTTCATGGTTTGCAACCAGCATGTTTTTCAAGAAAAATGTTTAATGCATTACATATTGCAGGGTAAGTATTGTTTTATGAAGCTTAGAGGATTGTGTGTATATGTGTTCTGGAATGAAACAGAAAAATGTTTCCTCTTGTGGATTACAATATAGAGGTATGAAATCTCTGGCCGGGCGCAGTGGCTCAAGCCTGTAATCCCAGCACTTTGGGAGGCCGAGACAGGCGGATCACAGGGTCAGGAGATCGAGACCATCTAGCTAACCCGGTGAACCCCCGTCTCTACTAAAAAATACAAAAAAACTAGCCGGGCAAGGTGGCGGGCCCCTGTAGTCCCAGTTACTCGGGAGACTGAGGCAGGAGAATGGCGTAAACCTGGGAGGCGGAGCTTGCAGTGAGCTGAGATCCGGCCACTGCACTCTAGCCTGGCGACAGAGCGAGACTCCGTCTCAAAAAAAAGAAAAAAAAAAAAAAAAAACTACACCCCAACACCTTAGAAAAGTTGAAA
>NW_016806413.1:1627267-1642983 GCF_001698545.2 Rhinopithecus bieti
GCCCCTGTAGTCCCAGTTACTCGGGAGACTGAGGCAGGAGAATGGCGTAAACCTGGGAGGCGGAGCTTGCAGTGAGCTGAGATCCGGCCACTGCACTCTAGCCTGGCGACAGAGCGAGACTCCGTCTCAAAAAAAAAAAAAAAAAAAAAAAAAAACTCTGATGAAGAGAGACAGTGCTATCTGCCCAGCTATGAAGAGACACATTTGCATAGACTGCTCCCTGAGGCTCTGGCTTTCTACATCTGATGATACAGGGAGCAGGGAACAGTCTGTTCTCGCTCTGTGGGGCTCAGCTGAGTCTGCACAGACTCTTCCTTCCTCGGAAGCCTTAGTCCTAATACATTCATTTTGGAGTGTTGGTGAGTTTGTTCACAGATCACAGCTCATGTATCACCCAGGCTGACCTGAGCCAAAAGGCCCGTCACACACCCTTTGCAAGAGCTGCTGGTGTCGACTATGATCCCCTTCCCAGGCATCAACAATTTTTGTTTGTTCTCTTGAGCCTGAAGCTAGTATTACTGCTCCTCTGCAAACCTCAAGTTTAAGAACTTTGCCTGCAAGATTCCTTTAAATCCACATAAAACTCAAAATTGAGTCCTACCAGGAAAAAGCAGCCCTCAGCCCATTTTTATACATCAGATTTGTTTGCAATATTTTCTTTCCGGACTCAAAAGTCAACACTCCCTGAACGTTTGTCCACTTTACTACTGAAGACCTCTGGTAGACAGGCCAGGCTCTGTCTGGAATACTTTTATGAGCTTGGTGAGGAGGTTGAGTATAATCCAAGAGTGCCTATCTGGGAGCATGCCACAAGAATGGCAAATAATCATCCTGTGGGCTCTTGGCTTCATTCCCCTTCTCACTGAGCTCAGCCTCGGCACAGTGGTGATTTGCAGTAGAGCTGGAAACATGTTGGGCAGAAAAAAACGACACTACTTCTGGTCCCAGTTCTGATACATAACAAGCTAGATGAGCCTTGGCCACTGTCATGGCCTCTTGGAACTTCTGTTTCTTCCCCATCTGCCAATCATCAATACTCATACCCACCTCCTCACAAGGAGGCTATAAAAACCTGTGGTCATGGCTTTGAGTCCACGTCAGTATGGATGCAGCCAATCTGTCATTTCTGGGTGTCTCCTCTGTAGCTGGATCTGCCATATGGTGATGTCCCAGCTCTTGTGCTATCAAGTTAAAGCCTCTTTCTCGACAGGCTGCAGACAATCACCCAGGAAGGGAATGCAGAATGCCCAGAGCAAATCATCTCAGCTGGTCACTGCTTCTGTGCCAAGAAGGGAGGCCTGGCGAGGGGCCAGTCAGGAAGCAGCATGGCATCCTGTGTTCATGACCCACATGAAGGTCCCTCTAGACTTGTGTCAACAAGATCCATTTTCTGAAACAGCTGTTTTTGTTCTGATTATAAAAGTAACATTGGCTCATTGGTAAAACTTGGACTATGTGAGAAGTCTACAGAAATAAATACAAATCATCTAGAATTCCATCCCCAACAGTAACCACACAAATGTTCTAATGTCATGTAAAACTATATTAAACCATCTTTTCTAGCTGCATAGTGTTATAGAATCATTTGCTTAACCATCGTTATTGGGCATTTCTCGTTTCCAACTTTGCATTATTATAATTCAGTGTTCAAGTTTGTATTGCATAAATCTTTGATTATTGATTATTTTTAAACTTTTGTGAAATAACTTCAGACTTAGAAAAATGTGACAAAAACAGTACAAAGAGTTCCCATGTACCCTTCAATCAGTCTCACCAAAGGTAAATATTTTATACAACCATAACACAAATATAAAACCCTGGACATTGGCAACACCATACCCTTAACTAATGTATGTACCTTATTCACATTTCTCCTGTTGTCCCATTAACACCCTTTTCTGTTCCAGGATCCCGCACTGCATCATTTGCGATGTCTCCTTAGTCTCCTCCAGTTTGTGACAGTGCCTCAGTCTTCCTTTGTCTTTCATGACCTTGACCCTTTTTAAAAATTGAGGTGAAATTCCTGTAACATAAAATTAGCCATTTTACAGTGTACATTTAATGCATTCACAATGTTTTGTACCACCAGGTCTATCTGGTTCCAAAATCTTTTCATCAAAAGGGTCTTTGACCCTTTTGAAGATGTAGGGCAGGTATTCTTTAGGCTGTCCTTCAGATTGTGTTTTTGATGTTTTTCTCATGATTAGATTGAGGTTAGGCATTTGGGACAGGAGCACTGCTGAAGGAATGTGTCCTCGTTGCACCGTATCAGGAGGCACACGGTGTTGATACGTTTCATTATTATTGTGATGTTAACTTTGATCATTGGGTGAAGGTGGTACCCGCATTGTTTCTTCCCTACTATTAAGGTACTGTTTTTCCCTTTGTAATTGATAAGTATCTTATGAGGATATACTTTTGTGATCCGATTTTTTTTAACTTAGAATTGATTCAAAAGTCAAGAGTCATAAATCTCTGAGATGGTGTGGGAAGAAAAAGTGCTGGAGAAGAATTGGCGTAGGGTACCATCAGATCCCAGACTGTGTGTGTGCCTCAGTTTCTCTTTCTGCATAACAAAGGATTGTGCCAGTTGTGTAACGATCTTGTGTGGAAGAGAAAACCTAGAACTAGATACACAGAGATCTTTCTTGAGTCATGTGAATGAGCAGTGCCCAAGCCCGGCAAACCCACAGCAAATTCCCTTGGCTTCCAGAAGAGATGGAGAAAGCAGTGCCCCCACTGGAGGGTCAAAAGCCTCTGTGCAGAGTGTTGTGGGCCTGGAGAGCTGGCCTGGCCATGTCTTTACCTCCTCTGGGCATCTCCCCACCCCAACACCCTTTCTGTGGCCTGGTGGCTGAGTTGCAGCTGACACCCAGAGGCAGGTGAGTTGACAGCTTGGAAGAGGCTGCAGGGTGGATCTGCTGCATGAGCAGGCCTGAGCACAGCTTTACCTCCCCACAGTGGTCCTGGGTGCCCTCCGGCTGCCTACTGCATGTTGGCACTAGCTGTATGAGCACCCGCTTCTTCACCTGGCATGCTATTTGTGTCCTGCACTGTCTCCTTAACCCCATGGTCCTGCTGTGTTTGCAGCCCCTATCTACCCTGGTGGGAGTGGCCAAAAATATTTAGGAGGGGGTCACCAGTTTGTAGCGGCCTCAGAGGATGCGTGGTTCCCCTTATGCCTCAGCCACTCATCAGCCTGGCCCCTGCCCATCATCTGGCGTTGCATTTGTGGAAGGAAAGAAGGGGAGGGCTGGGTGGTGGGTGGAGAACACGTGAGTCCGCCAGGCAGGCCCTGCTTGCTGTGTTCCTCCACGCTGCTGTCTACCCACACCCCAGAAGTCCTCCGAGGCACCTCCCGGGGCTGAGCTGGGCCACAACAGGCTGCCCTCTCAGACCCCATCTTACCCACGCCTGGACCCCGCCACTGCTGGGCCGTAGCTGGGGGTGTGTACGTGAGCTGCACAGCCCAGCACCACGCTGACGCTGATGCTCTTCATCCCCTTCTCCCTCCAGGGCATCGAACGCCTCAAACGAAAGAACCAGCCCAGGGAGCGCACGGGGAGCTGGCAGTCAGTAAAGGAGACCTTTGGTGGGGACTTCTCCCTGAACTGGTTCAACCCCTTCTCCAGACCGTGTCAGCCAGAGATCCCCAGTGACAAAGACATGGTGCGGCAGGTGACATCGCTGTCAGACACCGAAACAACGGAGGATCCATCAGAGGAGACAAGGGATGAGGACTCTGTGGAGGTGACAGATGAATAGATGCTGCTGTGGGGAGAGAAGCAAACACTAAAAAGTGCTGTCAACCTTTGTCCTGGGGTTTTGGATAACGGGGCTCATGGGCATGGTGCGCTCCCAGCACCCCCAGCGCTTCCCTGAGCCGCTCGCTTGGCCTTGCCATTCCCTGTAACCCCTCCTTCATCTCTCCATGTTGGGCCAGGTCTGGGGGTCGGGAATAGGCTGGGGACATCAGAGGAGGATGGTGGCTTTCTCAGAGTTCATCTAAGAAGAGTCTGCACTGAGAGGGCTCGTCAAGAACCGTTCTCCAAGACTGGGCGGCTTTTACATACTCCGCCCAGCAAAGGGATCTTTGGAACAGGGCAGCCCAGGGGCAGAAAAGAGCTTGCCTTTGGCTTTCCCTGGGATTTCTGTCTTCTCTTGGGAAGGCTGGGGCCTTGGCTCCTGGCTTTGAGAGTTAAGATTGTGACAGAAGGACCGGGCAGGGCTGGCCTTGGGGACCTGGGTTGGGACACTGACATCAGGGGAGACAAGCCTGGAAAGACTGCAGAGCTGCCAGCCACTCCCTGGAAAGGGCTTCCCCCTGCTGAAATTAGGAGGTAGAGGTGGCTGCCGCATGGTTCGAAGAGGACCCCGCATTAAACTCTACACACACATGTGCAGGACATGGCCAGCATGGACAGAGCCAGAGTTACGACAGTAGCGCCGAAAATGAGCCACCATTCCACAGACACTGGAGTCTTCACTGAGCGGGACAGCTGGGAGCTGTCCTGCCTGTGGCTACATATCTAGCCATTCACAGGTGTGGGTACGGGAAGGACGTCTTTAGAGCTACTGGGGACTCTCTAACCACTCCCATGAGAACTTAATTGAACGTTACCTCTTAGAGGAAGTCTAATAACACACGTAGGTAGAACTAACCATAAACCCTGCCTGTGTGTTTGAGGCCAGTTCTCCCAAATTGGTGCCCATCTTGTCTCTGAAAAGATGAGGGATGGCCAGGGCCTGCTGACTGATGAATCAGATGAATCAGGAAGACAGACACACACACCCTACCAGGATGAGTCTGCCCTCTATTCACCCCATTTGAAGCCTGGGGTGTCTGGACCACTTCTGAAGGTCTGAGCAGCATTCTGGTGCTCCCAAACCCCATTGCAGTGGTTGCTGAAGCAGCATCTTCTGCACAAAGCCCAACGGAAGAGTTCTTATCCCCGTTTGGTATAAGAAGTGGATTCACCACCCACTCCCTCCACGGGCCTTTGTTCCTCTCTTTGGGCCATTTCCCCAGCATCTACTGGCGTCAGGATTGGCAGGGGCATAGGCACTCAGCAGAGCATGCCCCTGCAAGGCCTCAGTGTCAGGGCCCCCCTTCCAGCTCCAGGCAAAAGGGCATGAGTCCTGGCCCCAAGTGGCCTGTGGCTCCAGTTCAGAGGAGAAGAAGGTCAGTGTTTGGAGGTGCAGTCTCAGGACACTGAGAAAGGAAACTAGCAACCATGAGAAAGAAAAGAGCCAAGCAGCATCCTGGTTCTTGGACAGCATCCTTGGACACTCTGTGAAGGGTGACGATCCTGCCAGAGACTGTCTCTCTACAACTGATGACCCACAAGGGCCTGGGGTTAATTGCTCAAAGGGCCCAATGTTCACAAAGCCACCTCTGCCCTAATCCTTGCTCAGAGCTCTCCAAGTATGACCCACAAGAGGGGTGATGGGGGATTCTAACATTAACAGAGCAACCAGAAAGACATTGGGCCTCTCACAGTCAGGCTGCAGGCCCACTTTCTTGGTCCTTATCAGCTTTAATATTTATTAATAACGACATAGGAGCTTGAGTCAGCTGTAAAGGCCGTTAACTTGCAATCTGGACAGGAAGTTGACGCTCACCACTTTGGGTAAGAGCTGCTCTGACTGTAGGGCCCCCCTATTTGTTATCCTAACTCAGAAGCATCTCTGGGCTGCCAGGGTGGCGGATGAAATACCAAGGAGTTCACACCAAGGAGGAAGCAATGCCTGCGCCCGGAGTCTCCTAGGGGACAGCAGTTCCAATAAGCAAAGAGGATTTGCTGGTCACTGTGTGCTGACATGGGTCTTTATGGTGAGTTCAAGCCTGAGGACGGGGTGTCTGCGAAACCACATGGCCCTTGAGAAATGTCCTTGCACATTGGGCTTCAAACTCCTCTCCCAGGGATCCAGCTTGGCCTGAAAGCAGAGGTACACACCAGCCCCAAAGCCCATTGTGTTTGCAGTTTGGTTG
Organism: Rhinopithecus bieti; assembly: GCF_001698545.2. Classification (NCBI taxonomy): domain Eukaryota; kingdom Metazoa; phylum Chordata; class Mammalia; order Primates; family Cercopithecidae; genus Rhinopithecus; species Rhinopithecus bieti. The sequence continues at coordinate 1,633,260 of NW_016806413.1, forward strand.
CTCTGGAAAGGAAGGCTGGGGCATTTTATCTGCACAGAGGCAGACCCTGCCTCCCCTCATCACTGACCCCATCTCCAAGGTAGACCTCAGCCATGTCAGTCCCTGTTCTGGAAGGTGCTGGGCTGGGCCACAGCCAGGGTTAGGTAGGTAATTAACCTGTCCAACCCTGAGCCTCACCTCCCTATACCAGCGACACAGTGGTCTGTCTGTGGTGACCGTTCACAGCATAACATTCTGCTTAGCCTCAAACTGAAAGCATTGCAACTGATGTCAAAACCTGATGAGATCTTACAGGGAGAGAGAGTGGGTGCAATTTGCCTCTTTCTTTGAATAAAAAGCTCTTTGCTCACCCTCAGTGACTGGAGTCTCCTGTTTTAATTAAGAGATCCCAGCCCAAACCCTTGGGCAGTGTCCTTCCTCATGGGTCACCCTAAAGGCACCTCTAGGAAAGCTACTTTTCTTCCATTCCCAGTGTGGGAGACAAGTGTCATACGGCACCACACAGTGGCCATGCCAGGCTTTATGACCTCTTGGGATCGGACACTGTGCTGTGGAGTGACTGACCAAACCCTTCTGTTTGTGTCACCACCCTTGTGGTATTTCCAGCAGAAGGAACAATCACCTTTCCTTCAATAAACATTTATTGAACACCTACTGTATGTCAGGGAAGCGGGCAACTGGGGCAAGGGTGACCAGGATTGAGGTTTTTTCACTTGGGCAGCTGGAAAGGCAGAGGATGACAGGTATCCCACCCCTGACTGTCCTGTGAATTAGACACAAAATAACCCTCATTCAAGCTACGCATGTGCCTCTGCCAGGGTGTGTATCCAGTTGGGGTGACAGCCTTTGAGAGAGGGGTTGGATGTACTGAACAGACAATAAAGAAGCCAACTCCGGCCGGGCGCGGTGGCTCACGCCTGTAATCCCAGCACTTTGGGAGGCCGAGGCGGGCAGATCACGAGGTCAGGAGATCAAGACCATCCTGGCTAACACGGTGAAACCCCGTCTCTACTAAAAAAAAAAATACAAAAAATTATCTGGGGGTGGTGGCGGGCACCTGTAGTCCCAGCTACTTGGGAGGCTGGGGCAGGAAAATGGCGTGAACCCGGGAGGCGGAGCTTGCAGTGAGCTGAGATCCGGCCACTGCACTCCAGCCTGGGTGACAGAGCGAGACTCCGTCTCAAAAAAAAAAAAAGAAGAAGAAGCCAACTCCTCGGAGCACCTTTGCCTGGGGAGGCCAGAGGATTCCGCGGCTCCCCAAGTGACCACATAAAATAAACCCCCAGCACAGGATACTTTAAGAAGCTTATTGGCGTAAAGAAAAAAGGACTCAGGGACCACAGAGTTTTCTTGAAGTAGAGTTTAATTTAAAGCATAGTGATCATTTGAGCAAATCTCTGGAGGGCAGAACAAGGAGCAGGCTTCAGTTAACAGAAGCAGCCTTGAGTTGCCAGGATGGTGGATGGAATACCAAAGAGTTCACACCAGGGAGGAAGCAATGCCTGCCCCCTGGAGTCTCCTAAGGGGCAGCAGTTAGAATAAGGGAAGAGGATTTGCTGGTCACTGTTTGCTGACATGGGTTTTTATAGTGAGTTCAGGCCTGAGGACAGAGGTGTCTGCAAAACCACGTGGCCCTTGAGAAATGTCCTTCCAGATTGGGCTTCAAACTGCTTGGAGCACCAGGAGAGGGACTTCCTGGATTTCAGGGATAGAGAGAGGACAATGGAGGCAATAGGAGGAGAATGCACTTCTAGCAGGCCCACCCCAGTGCTGAGAGAGCACTCCAGTTGACAGGTGCCTTCAGGGCCTGCAAACACATGGCCTGAAGATATGGCAGCTTCTCACGGGGCGCCAGCGGGTGGCAGCTACTGGGGACTCTCTAACCACTCCCATGCCCATAGACTGCTGCTCCAGGGAGAGAATCTGTGGCTTTGACGTCTATGCATTTGAATTGAGACAATGGTGGCCCTGATTTTTGAGGCCATGACTCAGGAAAGGGACGGGACTCTGTGGCCTAGGCTGGTGTTTATAGCTGTGTGACAGCACAGGACCTGGCCTTGTGGGTCTGGCTGCTTATGGTTGTGTTGGCCTTTCTGACCTCCTGCTCTTGAATCTGCCCTCATAAAAGTCATCAAATTTAATCATCCATAATCTGAAAGCTAAGCACAAAGTAGGAAATGCTGAAATCTCAACTAAGGCCCCACAGCATCAGACAAGGCTACTTGGTGATGAGAACAATCTTCTGAGCGTTAATCTCTTTCACTTGTTTGGAACTTAACTTGACGATAAATTTCTTGGGTCCAGTTTTTATTGGGGTGCATTTTATTTGGGATTGGATGGTCTCACCAGGCTGCACCGTCCTGGAAAATTCAAAGACATACGGACATACAATCAGCCAAGGATGTTACGGGAAGAGGAAGAAGATGAGTTGGGTGAGAAACCAGAAAGCCGAGCCTTAGCTCAGCCTCTTTGAAAAGCCCTGGCCATTCCAGGGCATGGCACATTCCTAGATGGTAAGACACAATATTGTCATTTGGCACAATTGTCCCCCAAATAAATAGGTAAATTCAATGCAGTATCAAGTTAAATCCCAACTGTTTTTAAACTATATGACAAGATGATTCTAAAAGTTCTATAGCAGAACCTACACCCTGGGTGCTGCTATCAGTTTTCTCAGATATAAAGCAAGGTGGTTGAACCAGCTGGTTTCCAGAAGCTCTTCCAACTCTGACATTTCACAAACCTTCCCTGGAGTCTTGCCTGACTTTACTACAAATGTTCTTGTTTCACGGGTGTTAGCAACAGTTATCTATTACATGAAATCTAAGAGGAACATGTATCTTATGTTGAATCCACGTGAAAGGAATTGTCTAGCCCCTCACTACTCAAAGTCTGTTCTGGGGCTCAGCAATACTAGCATCACCCGGGAGCTTGTAGGAAACACAGAATCTGAGCCTCCACCCTAAACCTACTGAATCAGAATCTACGCTGTAACAATACTCCCCAGGTAATTTGTGTGCACGTTAAAATGTGATCAATCCTGATCTAAGGAAAATAGGAGTCTACTGGTTTTTACTTGGAAGATTCAGACATCCTGTAAGAAAGAGACCATCAGAAACCTCTCAGAAACAAAATATTAGAGTTCAGTAAAGGTTTTTGCTGGATATATCAGCATGCCAAAAATCAATTTCCATATAGTCCAGCAAACGATTAGAAAATATAATGAAAAATATTTCATTCATAAAGCTATAATACTGATGCATCTTGGAATTAACCCAACTAAGAACGTGCACATGGGTATATAAAGAAAACAACATTGCTTTTCTAAAGGTGATAAAAAAGACTTGAAAAAAATGGGAAAATCTCATATTCCTAGATGGTAAGACACGATATTGTCATTTGGCACATTTCTCCCCCAAATAAATAGGTAAATTCAATGCAGTATCAACTTAAATCCCAACTGTTTTTAAACTATATGACAAGATGATTCTAAAAGTTCTATAGACAAAAATGTGGGGGGTGGGGATCTGGCTAATACATATCAATATGTAGATATGATAATCATATAAAATTATTCTAGAACTATAATAATTTAAGTGGTATGATGTTATAGTAGAAGAAGACAAATGAAATAGCAAATTAAAGAGTCCAGAGGCCCAGATATATATGGGAATTTACAGCCTAATAAAGGCAGTGCTACAAAGTACTAGGAAAACCATACACAAAGTTGGAGCTCCACATCACACCACACCCAAAAAAAATTCCAGATAAATACCTACTTGTGTAAATAAAGCTGGAAATTCTAGAAAAAGCATAAGAGAATATTTCTGTGCACCTAGGATAACATGAAATTCAGTATCCGTAAGGGAAAAGATTGAAAAATTTGACTACATTAAAATTTAAAAGTTCTAATGGTGAAAGACATCTTAGTGTTTAAAAACATACAAACTGTTTGGCCGGGCATGATGGCCCATGCCTGTAATCCCAGCACTTTGGGAGGCCAAGGCGGGCAGATCACCTGAAGTCAGGAGTTCAAGACCAGGCTGGCCAATATGGGAAAACCCCATCTCTACTAAAAATACAAAAATTAGCCAGGTGTGGTGGCGCATGCCTGTAATCCCAGCTACTCAGGAGGCCAAGGCAGGAGAATCACTTGAACCTGGGGACGGATGGAGGTTGCAGTGAGCTGAGATCCTGTAACTGCACTCCAGCCTGGGCGACAAAGTGAGACTCTGTCTCAAAATAAATAAATTAAAAATTAAAATTAAAAATTTAAATACAAACTGCTATAAACAATTCACAGCACATAACACTCTTTACTGTGTAAAGACTCCATACTAATATGAAAAAATAAATGACTCAGTAGAAAAATGGACAAAAGTTAGGAACAGGCAATTCACAGGAGAGAGTCAATTAATGTAAGAAATATTCAGCCTCACAAATAATCAGAGATGCAAAGTAAAGCAATGAGATTACTTAACTGCTAGATTGGCAAGAATCAAAAAGATCTGTTGATAGAGCATAAATTGATGCAATCTTTTCTGAAAGTAATTTGGCACTAGCAAAATGTATCTACGTTTTGACCCTATGACCCCATACTGGGAATTCACATCTCAAGAATATGCACACATGTGCAAGATATATGTCCAGAAGTGTATTTCTGTTTGTAAGAATACCTCAGGCGGACTCACCCATGGTCAGAGGTCTGCAGTGAGGAGATGCCCAGGCTTTCCAAAGAGAACTTAACGTCAGTCAAAGGGATGGCCAGAGTATTCCTGAAGATACAATTGCAGACAAGTAGCTGGCCAACTCTGCCTGTGTTAGGCAACTGTAGTAGGGTGGGGAGGAGAGATGGGGAGAGAAGATATGCATGAGCCAACCAAGGACCCTCAGGGTTCTTAAGGGCCCCGTCACACTCCGTGGCCAACTTGCAGGCAGGAGGAGCCCTTTATGGCCTGCAGGAATCTCACCTCTATAGAGAACTCAGGGTACTGGAAAGACGTGAATACTTCAGAGGCCATGATTTCTTTAGACTCCACAATTTCCGCAATGATGAAACCTCTGATAACTGGCTCATCATCTAATATAGCCAGGCTGTTGATGTAGGTCTTGGAGTCCAAGGTCAGAGTCACTTCTGATACTGCCAAAGAGTCAGGGTGGAGGGGAGAGGTCATTCATCATAGGCCCCCTGAGTTTTCCTCATCAAGCACAGAATTAGATTAACTTTGTATGAATTGAACTGGATAACCTTGGACATGTCCCATACTCTCTTTAGAAAACAAGACGTTGGGCTCAAGATGGAATAATAATTGGCCAATTTCTCCAAGCTTCCATCCTGAGTGCATGACAGACATTACCCATTGTCATCAGGACATTCCACTTGTTCCCAACACTGTCCCCTGGGCACACATAATCATTGATTTGATTGGGCATCTGAGATTAAAATTTCTGCCACCATAGAAGACTTCTCATGACACTTTCAGCACCCCTAATTTAGAGCTCTACGATAGACCCAGGCTCCTAGTCCAGTGGTCTATTGGCCCACTTTTCCTCTGTGCCTGGCTTTCTTCTGACTACCAAGGGGTAGGTTTTCAATAAATCTTTGTTTGTGTTAACTCACACACAAAAATTTGTTAATGTATGGAAGTTGTCCACAGAGGAGAAGAAGGATTTCAGATTGTGGGGACCCTGAGCTCACTTGAGGCCTCTCCTCCCCATGGTTCTGGTACCTTGACCTTGGATCTGCGAGGTCTTATTGAGGTCACACAGTTTTGCCACCTTCTTGCCAGTGTACAACTGCAGTTCAAAGGAGCCCGAGATGTTGACATTCTGTAGGGCAGCAGTCTTCCTTTTGAGAATCACGGTGAAATTAACAGGGTTTCCCAGCAGCACATCATCTGACTGTACCGACATGTGAAGAAAGTTCTCTTTTACAGGTCGTCTGTGCTCCCTCTCAGAACTGAGAAGGAGGAAGGCATGATCCATGACCTGCCTCTCCTCGGAGGAGCCTGAAAGAGACACAAAGACAGGTTCCTTCAGGTGCTCCTTCAAGGGCCAAATGTCCCAACCACCGCCGTGGCAGAAGGAGCCCATCTGCATGGCCAGGACTCCAGAGACATCCCTGGAGCCCATGAGCTATAGATTCACAGAGAGGAGCATTCAAATCCCCATTCCTAAGCAATAGCACATTCTGACATTAGTGGGAATGGCAGAATAAAGACCTCCAAAAATCTGCTTCTCCATAAAAGCAATGAGAACATTGGCAAAAATTATCAAAACAATTTTTTCAGAACTCTTGACATTAACTAAAGGCTTATAATAATCTAAGGAGCATGTATTCAAGTAAAACAGCACAATCTCAGTAAGAATAGTTTTGTGGCATTCTGATTCCCATCTCCCCTTCTCTCCAGCTCCACAGTAGACTCAAAAACCAACAGCACCAAATCACAGTGAAAACCAGCAGCCTAGCCACCTCCGGAGGGGACAGATTCATTTTGGAGTTCCCTAAAAGCTCCACTACCACAGAATTGTTGTTAATTCACCTAAGGGCGATTCCCTGGAAACCCTCATTCACAGAGTTTGTCTTCCTTGACCTGACTCAGAGCTCCCTCGTTACCAACAGCCTTTTCCCTGGAGCATTTGTTAAGACAAACAACCAACCTACAGCAATTGTTTACAATTGCAGTTTCCTAAGGCAACAAGGAAAAGAAGGGAGTTGAGGGGAAAAGAAGCCGATCAAAAATCTTAAAAGGAAAAACTGAGGAACAAAATGTCCATAGGGGCTTTGGAAAGCTCAGACAGAATCCTGGAAATCTAGAACGTCTGAGAAAGCTCTGATAAGGCTCTAAGCTCTCACCTCTAACTGACCTTGAGGCTCTGCCCAAGCAAGAAGTGAAGGCGGAATTATAAATTGCCTGCCAAGGCAATGAAATGTACCCCAACTTGTACACAGAGCCCCTTGCCAAAGGCTAGGAGTCTTAATGATTCAAGAAATTTAAAGCAATATCCATCCAATCATTAGCTGACCATTCAGCAAACTGTGCAGAGAATTCAGTGGTCATGGACAAGAAAGATTACAGACTTTCTGGAATTATATCAGGGAAGTCATTAAACAAACAGCAACAACAAAAGCAACCCTGGGACGGGGTACAGGATCTGATTTCTAGAGTGACCATATTATGTTTTTTAAAATGTCCAATTTTTAACAAAAAATTACAGGACATACAAAGTATAGGCCATACATGGCGGTACAGGGGTTGGAGGGGAGGAACATGGAAACAGTCAATAAAAACTGTCCCTAAGGAAGCCCTGACATTGAACCTACTAGACAAAGACTTTAAATTCGTTATTTTAAATATATTCAAAGAACTAAAAAAAGGCATGAGAACAAATGGCTTGCCAAATACAGAATATTGAAAGAGATTAAAATTATTTTTAAAAAAGAACCAAATATAAATTCTGGAGTTGAAAAGTACAATAATAGCGGATTAGAGCTTGCAGGAAAATCAGCAAACTTGAAGACAGGTCATAAGATTATCTAGTCTGAGAGACAGAAAGGAAAAACAATGAGGAAAAGAGAACAGAGCCTCAGAGATCTGAGGGACACGATCAAAAGTGTAGCAGTTGACAGATACCACTGGTCTCCCTCTCTATCATATCCCTCCCTCTCTGATACTTCTGTCACACTGCCAAAAAAAGAAAAAAAACTCCTGACCTAATTGCTTTTAATCAAGTTTGCTCATTTTCAACACAGCCCTGAGGATAAGATTTTATTTCAGAGAGAGCAGCTGTAAGACAGGAATTTCTGAGCTTGGTTACAAAGCTCTCCATCCACGTCCACTCTGAACACAAATAGACATCAAAGTGGAAATCTCCAGTTTGCCCTGAGCTGCCTTGGTAGCCATCACTTGCCCCATTTATATGGAAGAAATATTTCCTGCAGGCCTACCTTGTGCAAGGTTTTCTGCAAGCTCACAATCAACCCAGGGGTCCAAACTGACCTGCTTGTAACTGTACTGCAATGGAGGGTGGGAAAAGCCCCAGCTGCATGGGTGCCATCTGCCATCCCATAGCACAGCAAATTGCTCCCTCATCTATGAGTCCTTACGATTTCCTGCCTTCCTGTTAATCACATCCCATCTTTAGTTTGCCCCTGTCTGGACTCTTGCACCCTTTGAGGATGCTGTATGGAGTTGTCTTCCTTTCCTTACCACGTGATACAGGAACCACAGCCAATAGGCCATAGGGGAAATACAAATCTGTAAGATTGAGGCACATCAAGAACAGAGGCAGCGTATGAGCCTGTGGATAGTAGAGACTGCAAAGGAGACAGTTCAGGTGGGGAAAGCATAAGCAGAGATTTGGCCAGGAGTGAAAGTAGCCAGCCTTTTCAGGGAACAGCAGGCAGCATGGCTAGGGGATGAACTTGAGCTCAGGAAAGGAGCCAGAGGCCAGCTCTGCAGGGGCCAGAAAGCCAGGCTGAGAAGATGTCTAATCTCCTGGGCACTGGGGAGCACGGACAGTCTTAGCAAGGTGAATGAGCAATGCAAAGGCCTCAATTAGGATTTGTGTTTTTTTGTTGTTTGTTTGTTTGAGACAGGGTCTTGTTCTGTCACCCAGGCTGGAGTGCAGTGGCATAGTCATTGCTCACTGCAACCTCAACCTCCCTGGCTCAAGCAGTCCTCCCACCTTAGCCTCCTGAGTAGCTGGGACCAAAGGCACATGCCACCATACCCGGCTAATTTTCTTTTTTTTTTTTTTTTTGGTAGGGACGGGGTTTCACCATATTGCCCAGGCCCACCCCCAATCTTGAGTCTTTTCATGGACTGAGTGACTCAGGGGCTGAGTTAGAAGGAGCCCTGTGATGCTGGCCACCTTCTGGATACTTGTACTCGTAGGTGATATCTCTCCTCCTGTCTTGGCCCACTGCCTTGGTGCTGATGTTTTTCCCAATGCTTGTGGTCTCCATTGAAATTATGTGTAACTCCTCCTGCCCATTCACCATCTTCACCAACCAGATGAGCCTGTCACCATTCACTTCTGAGAAGACGAATCTGGTGTCATAGACAATAAAGATGTCACCTTTGCGGATGGCGGTCAGTGGCGACGGCCCACAGCAGAAGACACCTGAGGGGAAGCCAGAGGTGGTCACTCTCAGTAAGATTCCCCAGCCCACCCAGCCTGGACCCAGTGGCAGCAATGATTCCCAAAGTCAAACAGAACTGGCAAGCAAACTTTGCCCAAGAAGCATCTGGGTGCTCATTTCCTAGGCTGTCCTAACTATTCTGAAAAGAGGGGCACATCTCAGCTTTGACTTGAAGAGTATCAGAAATCCTCCGACCCAGTAATAGGAAGTCACACTGCCTATTAAACTCATCCCAGCACATCAGTCCCCAATCACAGAGATACACAATCTGGGTCTGATTCCTGGCATCACGCCTTGGAGCTATGTGATCTTGTGCAAGTCATTTCAGCTCTCTGTGGCTCCATTTCCTAGAAAACTAAGAATAAAAACTGCACTTACTTCCTAAGGCTATTGCGAAGATTAAATTAAATAATACAGGCAAAGTACTTAGCCCTGTGCCTAAAACAAATGCAAGCTGTTGCTTATGGATCTGGGCTAATAAGAAAATTTCCATTCTAAGAGCTGTCTTTTATTTTCATTTTTATTTATTTATTTATTTATTTATTTATTTTTATTTTTATTTTTTTTTGAGACGGAGTC
>NW_016806413.1:1643495-1651666 GCF_001698545.2 Rhinopithecus bieti
ATGGTCTCGATCTTGTGACCTCGTGATCCGCCCGTCTCGGCCTCCCAAAGTGCTGGGATTACAGGCTTGAGCCACCGCGCCCGGCTCATTTTTTATTTTTTTAAGAGCTGTCTTTTTATTTCTGGCATGGGGATAGAGAGTTACCCTTATTAGTCATTGACAACTTAGTGAGAATTAGTCTCTTGTTTGATAGTTCCTCAGTAGTAGTTTTGGTTTTTACATACCCTTGTATTCTGGGCATTGGGTTTCTGCTTCCATTATTTTATTTAATCCTCAACACACAGGCTCCTCTCCCTTGCCTCTTTAAGGCAGCCAAACCTGTGAAGTCAGTGTATTGGAGCACTAGGACTCAGGATAACTGGTCTCCTAATCTAATACTGGTTCTTCTCCTAACTTGTTGACTAACCTTGGGCATCCCCACCCTCCCTCTCTGGCCTTATCTATAAAGTGAGCAGGTTAGGTGGACTTTTAAGGCCTCTTTTCTGGCCAGGGAACAAGGCTTCCTCTGCCTCTCAGGCAGATAGTGGCACTGGGGTACTCACTGCCTGGTTGCCATGGCTACTGTCCCACCTCAGCAAATGCTACTTAGACTCCCTGGATGGAAAGAGCCCTCAACATTGCCCTGCTGAGAATCTTCCTGCAGAGTATAGGGGGATATGGGCATATCACCTGCTCCTTCCACCTCTGGGGCCACCTCGCACCACCCTCACCCCTATTATAAGGGCAATGCCTTTTCTTTGGAGAAACATGGAGGCTGTTTTCCCTTTTAACAGCACTTTTTGCCTTCAGGGCCATGTGGGCTCACACTGCAGCTGGAGGAATCAGGAGTCCCACACTGAGGGGTGTGGGGCCCGCAAAGTGTGTTTAAATTTTAACCTGAATGCCTTTGGGGATCTGCATGCTCATGTCTCTAGGTCCCCATCTTCCCAAGTAGACAGCCCTGTTCACTGTGTGGCTCTGTGGGTAGATGAATTTGCTATCCTTGGGATGAGGTTCACAGCCAAACAATGACTTATTCCTAGAAGAACCTTGAGAGACATCTACTTCAGGGGCTGCAGGAGTGAGGCAGAGGTGTCAGGGAGGGGCTGGCTTGTCCCTGAGCACACTTCAGCTGGAGCAGCTCTGCTTTACATTACGAGGTGGCACACAAAGTTTCCTTCTGAGCAGTCGGACTGCTTTTTTCAAAAAAAAAAAAAGTTTGAGGCTGGCTGAGGTGGTTCACACCTGTAATCCCAGCACTTTGGGAGGCCAAGGCAGGCAGACCACCTGAGGTCAGGAGGTTGAGACAAGCCTGGCCAACATGGTGAAACCCCATCTCTACTCAAAATACAAAAAATGAGTCAGGCATGGTGGCAGATACCTGTAATCCCAGCTACTCAGGAGGCTGCAGCAGGAGAATCACTTGAACCCGAGAGGCAGAGGTTGCAGTGAGCCAAGATTGCACCATTGCACTCCAGCCTGGGCAACAAGAGTGAAACTCCGTCTCTAAATAAATAAATAAATAAGTAAAGGCCAGGCACAGTGGCTCACACCTGTAATCCCAACACTTTGGGAGGCCAAGGCAGGTGGAACACCTGAGGTCAGGAGTTCGAGACCAGCCTGACCAATATGGTAAAGCCCTGTCTCTACTAAAAATAAAAAAATTAGACAGGCATGGTGGCGTGCACCTGTAGTCCCAGCTACTCAGGAAACTGAGACAGGAAAATTGCTTGAACCTGGGAGGTAGAGGTTGCAGTGAACTGAGATTGCACCACTGCACTCCAGCCTGGGCAACAGAGTGAGATTCTGTCTCAAAATAAATAAATAAATAATTTTTAAAAATTTGAGAACTATTGAGCTAATCTATTTTCCCTTTACTGGGCTGACTTTGTCTTTAGTACTAGGACTCACAATTTAAAATAAAGATAACTTGATTCCACAGATTTTCCAAGTAACTTCAGACCAACCCCATGCCTCTGTTTTCCCAGCTGTACAAAGACACCCTCCCTCCCCTGGCAAGGTCCTTCCAGCTACAAGGGGCCACTGTCTTACCCAGGAGTTGGTAACCCACAACCAACTGAGATAAGCATCCCCATTATGTCTGACTTGGGCTGAATCCTGGTCCAGCCTCATGGATCTGTGTGACCTCAGGCAACTCACTTCACTTCCCTGAGCCTCAGTTTCCTCATTTGTAAAATGAGGATAATGACAACCTACTTTGAAAGGTTAGTTGTGAGTAAAATGGATCATGTTGGTACTGAGCATGGCACACAGTAGGGAACCCTTAAGTGCTACCATCCCATTGCTCTTAACAGTATTGTCATTGGCATTACTTCATAAAAATAGCCAGCAAACTGAAGCCCCTGCTCAGTGGGAATAGCAGGAAGGACTGAGCATGCTTTTTGTGTTGGGAAATTTTTATTAAAACTTTCCCCACCTGCTTGGCTGCATACCCAAGACCCGCAGAACCCGGAGCCATGTAAGGAGAGCATCACGGATGCCCAGCGCCTTCCTGCCACCCACTCACCCTGGCTGCGCTCCTGTGGTGTTGCGTCCACAGCCTGCCAGCCGTCATAGCCCTTGGGCAGATCCAGTCGCTTCATCCAGGCATCCGTCCACACGTGGAAATTCCTGCCACAAATTGGGAACAGGCCCCACCCCAGACCACCCACAAACCTAGTTAGAGATAAACACGCCAAAATTGCCAGGGACATCTTCATCACCAGGGAACCACTGAAGTTGTTCTCAGGGGTTTGGGAACCTTTGTCAACACTGGCAAGGAAGGGGCCACCGCTGAGTCCCACCTGCCTCTCAGAAAGCCTCCCAGGGCACAGAGCTGTGTGCAGTGGGCAGGGCTGGAGGAACCCCATGAGACCCTCACCGTGCCTATGGATCTCAAAGAGCCTGGGAGTCTTCACCACTAGAGGTGGTGAACTCAAGGCAGAACTAAATCTTATCTGTCTTGACATCTGCAGTGTTTGAAGCATAACAGACACCTAATAAATTTTTCCTGAATGAATGGGTGAAATGCACTAGGTTGTGCAGTCACAGCCTAGTAAAAGATTACAACTGTTATTTCATTCATTCAATGAATGTATTCAATTCGCTGGGATTCTGATTTGGTGGATCAGCAACTTTGTAACTGGCCAGTCTCTGAATTCTCATATTAAATCTTGCTAATTTTAAGTTGGTGCTCTTGGTTTTCTAACTAGAAAATTAACAGTCATTCCTCACTATCCACAGGGGATTGGTTCCAGGACCCCTGAGTATACCCAAATCCATACACACTCAAGTCCTGCAGTTGGCAGTTGGCCCTGTAGAACGTGTATATAGGAAAAGTCAGATCTCAGTATAGGCAGGTTTCACTTCCCACAAATACACCTATACTCAGTTGAAAAAATCTGCCTATGAATGAACCTGCACAGTTCAAACCCATGCTGTTCAAGGGTCAACTGTATATAATCTACAAATAATACTGGTTAGTGCCTCCTTTCCAAAAGTTCCAAGTCTTCCTGTTTTTTCTTGTCTTGGTACATGAACTAGAACGTCTCAGCAGTATTTAAATAAAAGCTGTAAGGCTCCAACTTCAACTGAAATGCCTCGGGAATTTGTAATCATGCCCTGACCTTCCCACCTCGTCTACTCCCTCTGCAACTTCTCATTTTCCCTTTTCTATCTTGTGGTCACTTTTAGCTTGCAAGGGGCCCATGTGCTCTGGATCAGAGAACAAAGGACATAAGCTTCATGCCGGCCAGTGGGTACCAGTTACATCAAAACTTCTCAAACAGTGGTATATATCAGATCTCCTGGGCCAAGTGCTAACATGAACTTCAGATTCCTGGCCCTTCCCCTGTAGAGGCAAAAGCTCCAGTACAGGAATCTGCATTTGTTGTTGTTGTTATTGTTGGGAGGGAGTCTAGCTCTGTCACCAGGCTGGAGTGCAATGGCGTGATCTCGGCTCACTGCCACCTCTACCTCCCAGGTTCAAGTGATTCTCCTGCCTCAGCCTACCGAGTAGTTGGGATTACAGGCACGCGCCACCAGGCCCAGATAATTTTTGTATTTTTAGTACAGATAGGGTTTCACCATATTGGCCAGGATGGTCTCGATCTCCTGACCTCGTGATCCACCCACTTCGGCCTCCCAAAGTGCTGGGATTACAGGCATGCACCACCATGCCCGGCCAGGAATCTGCATTTTTAAACAATCACCCCCAGGTGATTCCAGCACAGATTGTCCAAGGTCAAATGTTGAAAAACATTGAGTTTCAGGAACAGTGCGCATTGGCCTACAACTTGAATCAGTCTCTGAGGGAGGCTGAAGGGGTCCCACAGCTCAGCAGAATCTCTGGGCTGGGAGGGCCTGGAGACTGGGCTTGGGCTAGAAAATTCCTGGGATGCCAGGCATGGTGGCTTGCACTTGGAATCACAGCTACCTGGGAGGCTAAGGCAGGAGGACTGCTTGACACCAGTTCAAGACCAGAAGGGGCAACCTAGCAAGAGACCCTGTTTCTAAAAAGAAAAAAGGAAGTTCCTGGGAGGAGACAGGGCAGGTTGAGAAGGAGGAACCTACCAGACAGAGTCACGGCTCATATTGGTGATTTTCTCACCATTCTCATTCACATAGGTGTCCACCGTGAGGTTCTTTTCTGTGTCATGAGCTGAATCGAAGGCTGTCACACTGCGTGCGGGGATGCCCAGCGCTCGCAGCACTGAAATGATCCAGGGTGGGGTGGTTGGCAACTGTGGGGGCTGGGAGTCCCTCCCATGGTACCTCTCCTCTCAGCCCCTGCATCTCCCACTTACCTGTAGTCAGGATCCCAGCGAATACCCAGCACTGGCCGAAGCGCACAGCCTGCTTCGTGCTGTAGTACTGCTGCAGGATTGGGGCGCTGCCTGTCCACTTGTATGGGGCTGTGCCACCTTGGTAGTCCCCAGTCCAGTTCCCAATGAGCACGCCTTGGCCTTTCTCAAAGCTCATCTGCCACACACATAGGGGTGGGGTCAGTCACCCCTCCCTCAGAAGAACAAGGTGCTGCCAGCCCAGCTTGGCCACCCAGCCCCCAAAGTGGACACCTCACAACGTCTCAGAGCACTTGGAGGACACGGGCTATCCAGAACAGGCAGGGTGCCTAGAAGGGCCAACGAGCATGCCAGTTGTGTGAGTGACGAGGGAGGATGCTCACTGCTCTGTGCCTCAGTTTCCTCCCTTGTAAAATGATGATCATTACGACACCTACATTTAGGCTGGTTTTGTTTGTGTTTTGAGAGAGGATCTTGCTCTGTAGCCCAGGCTGGAGTACAGTGGTGTGAGCTCGGCTCACTGCAGCCTCAACTTCCTGGGCTCAGGTGATCCTCCCGCCTCAGCCACCCAGGTAACTGGGACTACAGGCACACGCCACCATACTTGGCTAATTTTTGTAATTTTTCATAGAGACGGGGTTTCACCATTTTGGCCAGGTTGGTCTCAAACTCCTGAGCTCAAGCAATCCAACTGTCTCGGCCTCCCAAATTGCTGGGATTACAGGCATGAGTCACTATGCCTGGTCCCTTTAGGTTGTTTTGAGGATGACCTGGGTTAAGCCTGTGCCTGTTTTGGCATCTTCCATTTTTAAATTGTCAGTGGCCTGAACCTCTCTTAACTCCTGAGGAGCCCTGGCTGGATGATCCTTTCCACCTTATTAAAACCAGAGAGAGGACAAAGCTTGTGAGTTCACCTTTGAAAGCACTTAACGGAATCTCTAAAGAAGGTTGTAGAGGCAGGTTCAGAGGAGCCCTCCGAAAACATGAAAGGTGACACAGTCACAAATCTTTGATCTGGTGGTGGCCTGACTTTGACCACATCCACCCATCCCCTCCTGGCCTGCACATTAACATCCTTTGCGAACCCCATTATGCCTTGTGAAAAGCACAATTATAGTGCCTCATGTTTCTCAGCATGTTCAAGATGTCCGTTTGTTAAACGAAAACCCTTATAGTATGCCACAATTTCTGAATCTTGTTTGGGGGTTTGTTCAGTTTTAATTTACAAGAAGTCTCAAACAACGGTGTGGCCTGGGCCTCCCATGACCTCTCAGGTCCTGTGGCTGGACAAGCCTCTTCATTCATCAAAATCAGAGAGAGAGCAGAGGCCACCCTCAGACTCAAGAGTGGTCAGACGGAATGAAAACAGATGAAAGAGAGACAGGCAAGGGTCCTAGGCAAAGCAGGAAACACACCTCCTATCTTAACTGTCACCCAGCCACTGATCCGGTCCAGCTGCTGCGTCCTCCTGCGAAATTGAGTGTCCCCAGCCTCTCAGCGCCTGCTAGACCCAAGGTGTCTATAGAGCAATGTAAGGGAGGGAGGAGATAGGGAAAGAAGGGGAGTGACGCTGAGCCCAAAGGACATCAGTACTTTCAAAACTCCTGATGCATGAAGCTCTGTCCCCCTGCGGAACACAGCACATTCCTATGCCCAGGTGTGGTAGGCAGTCACCGAGATGGCCCCCAGTAATCCCCTTTCCTAGACCCAGCGACTCACTTCTGACCAACAGAATGCAGCAAAAGTGATGGCTGTCACTTCTGAAATGAGGTGACAAAGGCTGTGGCTTCCAGCCTGGGTGCCCCCTCTCTTACTTGCTCACTCTGATGGAAGCTGGCTGCTGTGCTATGAGCTGCCCTGAGCTGAGGCTGCTCACAGCCAGGTGAGTGAGCCTGGAAGTAGGTCCTCCCCCAGAGATCTTGAGCCAGAACATTCAGCTAAACCACACCTGGATTCCTGACCCACAGACATGGGAGATAATGGATGTTTGTTGTTTCAGCCACAGTGTCTTGGGGTAACTTGTTACTTAGCAATGGATCATGAATGCACTCACTGCCCTGCCGAGGTTCCCTGCCTGGTGTGGGAGTCGTCTTTTAGGCGGTCCTGCCAGAAGCTCTGCCTGCTAGTCAGAAATTCACA
Organism: Rhinopithecus bieti; assembly: GCF_001698545.2. NCBI lineage: Eukaryota > Metazoa > Chordata > Mammalia > Primates > Cercopithecidae > Rhinopithecus > Rhinopithecus bieti. Next base: position 1,650,416 of record NW_016806413.1, read on the forward strand.
GATCCAGGAGGCCCATGGATAGCCACGAACTTCTAAGAGTTAAGGGGCAACCTTTAGAGGGAACCCGGAATGGGGAAGGCCTCTGAAGCGGGCTGGGGTTCTCAGACTCCTGAGCATGGAAGCTAATCTGCAGTAACCTAATTTTGGAAGTGACTCCTGGAATACCTTGGAGTTCTGAATTGCCCATGCTTGCCTCGCAGCCTGAGGAGGTGGCTGGGAGGGCATTAGGAAGGAGCACTGCACCAGGAGTCAGCAGAGCTGGCTCAACCACCACTTCACTGTGCAGTCTTTGGCCAACTGCCCCTTCTCCCCTGGCTGGTTTCCTCATCATTGAAACAAGCAGTGGCTTAGCCCATTGCTTCCCAAACCCCAACACTCGTAAGAATGACCTGGGAATAGGCTATTCATGGGCCCAAAGCGTGTCAGACCTTGGGCTGGGCACTGTTGTGTGTTATTGAGACCTCATAATAACCCAAAAGATGAGATAACAGAAGCCCAGAGAGGTTTAGAATCTTGTCCAGAGTCACAGAGCTTGAAAGGAGAAGCAGCCAGGTTCGTGCAAGTCCACCTGCACCACTGAGAACTAGAGCCCCTCATGGCAAGTTCTGCCTGCTAATGACTTGGTCTCCTTTACTTGTTCTCTCTCAGTGTCCAGCCTGGCCACCTGCTGGGCCCTGGGCTAGAGAATGAACATACCAGCATGGGGGTGAGGGGGAAAGAGCAGGCATGGTGGACTCCTGTGCCCAAGAGGGTCAGTGTGAGGGACCCCGGTAATCCTACCAGCCCCTAAGGTGCAGGGGAACAGGAGCCCCAGCATTTATGAGGCAAACCACGTGCAACAGGCACAGGCTCACAGCCATTCTGCAAGGAGGGCATTTCAAGAGCCCCTACTTAAGATCCGTCTGTCATAGCAGTTCAGCTCACAGACTCTCCTGGAGATGAACATACATCTGCCTGCCTCCCACAGATGGCAAGAGCAGCCACTTGACTGAACTCAATGGACCTTTGGAGAGAGGTCCTCATTGGCACTGGGAGATCCCTGGGAGTTCCAAAGTCTGTGATCAAAACTATTTGCATAATAATCCCAAGGTAATATTTGCCTTCGTCACTCTCATTCTCTCCTAAGTGTACAAAGGATGAAAAATTGTGGTTTCAGATTCCACATTGCAACCAACTTTAAGAAACTGCCACTTATGGAGCTTCGGGAATATTCCTGCCCCGGCCCCACTTTTTTTTTTTTTTTTTTTTTTT
>NW_016806413.1:1652381-1656002 GCF_001698545.2 Rhinopithecus bieti
TTTGAGATGGAGTCTTGCTCTGTCTCCCAGGCTGGAGTACAGTGGCATGATCTTGGCTCACTGCAACCTCTGCCTCCTGGGTTCAAGTGATTCTCCTGCCTCAGCCTCCCCAGTAGCTGGGACTACAGGTGTGTGCCACCACACCGGGCTAATTTTTTGTATTTTTAGTAGAGATAGGGTTTCATCGTATTAGCCAGGATGGTCTCAATCTTCTGACCTCGTGATCTGCCTGCCTTGGCCTCCCAAAGTGCTGGGATTACAGGCATAAGCCACTACGCCCAGCTGGCCTCTGCCTTTTTAAATCTACATATCTGTGTGAGGCCAGATGTTCATATATTCCAACTGAAACAATGAACGCAGAAGCAGATACGAAATTCCAGCGGACTTCTAGCAAGCCAGACATTAAAGAGATTTGCAAAAATGGAAAACGATGCCACTCTTCTCACTACATATTTTATGCTTTGAAAACATAGGTTTTATAAGTAAAATACATTATTAATATTAACTTGTAATGGAATTATTCTTTTAGAATAAATAGTTTAAACTTTTCAGTTTTAATTTCTAATAAAGTAAATATTGGTAAATATAAAGCATATAAACACAACTTATTTGGAGTCCTCAATAATTTTTAAAAGTGCAAAGGGGTCTTGAGACCAAAATATTTGAGAACTGCTACTCTGAACAAACTGACTTCCAAGAGACCAGGCAGAATAGAGTGACCGACCAACCATCCTGCTTGCCCGGGGCTGAGAGGTTTTCTGGAACACAGTATTCTCAGTGTTAAAGCCAGAAAAGTCCCAAGTGAACTGGACCAGTTTGCTCACCCAACTGGAGCCCAGCTTGCAGGTAGAAAGAGAACCTTCTGTATTAATATCATTTTGCAGATGGGGAAACTGAGGCTCAGACAGGTGAAGCCATTTACACCTAAGATCGGCCCATAAGTGGCAGGGCTGGGGTTCAGACTCCGGTCTGACTTGAAAACCTGCACTCAGAACAGATTTCAGCAATGTCTATTTCTTAATAGTTTTGAACAGTTGATTGGCCATAGGACTGTGGTGTACTTCAAAGAGCTTCCAGTCTAGCCCAGGAAAAACAGAAAACGGCTGAGCAATTGGCAAGTACAGGACAGCATCAGCCCAGGCTTTCCACACCTACCATAGCAGACATGGCCCTGCACACCAGCACAGGATCCCTCCTATCTGTGGGCTTGAGGGAGCTCTCAGTCAGCAGGGAAATGCAGCAGTCCAGGACATTTTTCTCAAACTATTTTGGGAAATGAAAAAAGAGGCAGTTAAGACTTTGCCCTGTGTCAGAAACTTAACACATACCACCTAATTTGCACGTCACAGCCACCCTGTAGCATAACCCATCTCCCCTGCCTACAGTCTCATAAAAAAGTCCACCACAGCATTGAAAATTAGAAACCATTTAAATGTCCTGCCACAGGGCAATAGTTAAGTAAGTTTATAGAGCTATAGCATGCAGCCACTAAAAGGAAGTACAAGTTTTTAATACCATGGGGGAAATTCCTTTGTAATCAAGTTAAATAAATGAAACAGGCCGAGCATGGTGGCTCACGCCTGTAATCCCAACACTTTGGGAGGCTGATGCAGGTGGATCACCTGAGGTCGGGAGCTCAAGACCAGCCTGACCAACATGGAGAAATTCTGTCTCTACTAAAAATACAAAATTAGCCGAGCATGGTGGTACATGCCTGTAGTCCCAGTTACTCAGGAAGCTGAGGCAGGAGAATCGCTTGAACCCATGAGGCGGAGGTTGCAGTGAGCCAAGATAGCGCCATTGCACTCCAGCCTGGGCAACAAGAGCAAAACTCTGTCTCAAAAAACTAATAATAATAAAAATAAATAAATAATGAAACAGGCTACGAAGTTGTGCACAAATAGCATTACAACTATGTAAACCTTAGTAATAGATAAAAGAATAAAATACACTAAAACGTTGTCATTATCACTGAGGGAGGAGGTTATGAATAATTTTATTTTCTTTCCACATTTCTGTATTTCCTAAGTCTTTTGTGATAAGCACATTACTTTTGAAATTCTGTTTACTGTAAGCCACTTTATCAAGATATCATTTATATCCCATAAAATCTACCATCTAAACTGGATGATTCAATATCTGTGATTATCTGTAAATATCTGTATATTTACAGAGTTGAAGTACATATGTTACTTTTGTAACCTGAGGGGAAAAACTACCAAAATAAAAGGAATAGACCATAATGTTTATGTTCCAGAAGGAGTCTGGGGGAGTTTTGTGGTTACAATTCTTTGAGGTTCTTTCTATTTTTATTTTATTTTTTATTTTTTTGAGAGAGGGTCTTGCTCTGTTGCCCACGCTACAGTACAGTGGCACAATCACCACTCACTGAAGACTTAGCCTTCTGGACTCAAGTGATCCACCCACCTCCCTCTCCAACTGCAGTCCCCCTCCCCGCAGCTCTGCCTGGGACTACAGGCATGCAGCACCATGCCCAGCTACTTTGTTTATTTTTTGTAGAGACCAGGTATCCCTATGTTGCCCATGCTGGCCTAGAACTCCTGGCCTCAAGCCAGCCTCCCACCTTGGCCTCCCAAAGTGCTGAGATTACAGATGCGAGCCTCCATACCCAGTCACTCTTCGGGCTTCTTAAAATCACCCCTTGATTTTCTATTTTTCTTTTTTGTTTGCTTGTTTGAGATGGAGTCTCACTCTGTCACCCAGGCTGGAGTACAATGGTGTGATCTCGGCTCTCTGCAACCTCCGTCTCCTGGCTTCAAGTGATTCTCCTGCCTCAGCCTCTCAAGTAGCTGGGATTACAGGTATGTGCCACGACGCCAGGCTAATTTTTTGTATTTTTAGCAGAGACGGGGTTTCACCGTGTTAACCAGGATGGTCTCGATCTCTGGACCTCGTGATCTGCCTGCTTCGGCCTCCCAAAGTGCAGGGATTATAGGTGTGAGCCACCACGCCCCGCCCACCCCTTGATTTTCTAAGAGTGAAAACCCACTATCCCTTCTGCGGTTCGTTTGTTTCCTTGCCAGCTACTCCCTCCCATTTCATTTCCCTCTGGTCCTCATGTGTAAGGATAGGATGTTGAGGGCCTTCTAGGAATGAGTGAGGGTGGAGAGGGCACGCAGGGCGCACCTTGCACAGAGCACACAGCGTGAGCCTCGCCAGCCCTCCTGTCCTAGGTGTCCAGACCCAGGGGAAGAGGGGAAACTCAGGCAGCTGTGAAATGCCTGGCATTTCCCAGGAGCTTGTTGTTGCCAAATCTGGGTGGGGGGGGAGGTGGGAAGTATCTGGTGTCTGACGTCCTCACACCCCAGCTTCTCCTGCCTCATGGCTGCACGAAGGCATTAGCCCTCCACTCAGCAGAGGCCTCCACATAAGTCTCTGCAAAACTCTTCCTCGCGTTTAGAAGCTCTTTGTCAACACCAACATTCTAATTGTAATAGGGCTTCCTTGTAACAGTGCTTGGTTCTTTGGTAAATACACTGGGAGGCAGGGGGTGAGAGAGAGCCGTGTGGCAGGGGTGGTGTGTGGGAGAGAGCCGTGGGGGTTGGGAGAGAGCTGTGGGGGGTGGGAGAGAGCCGTGGGGTGGGTGAGAAAGGCCATGGG
>NW_016806413.1:1658465-1681005 GCF_001698545.2 Rhinopithecus bieti
TGGGGGTTGGGAGAGAGCTGTGGGGGGTGGGAGAGAGCCGTGGGGTGGGTGAGAAAGGCCATGGGTGGTCCTCGTGGGAGGGCTTCTGCCCAAGACTCAACCCCATCTGTGCAGCCTAGGCAGGTCACCCCTCTCTGGCCAAGTTTCACACGTATGAGGTGGCGTTTGACCTGCGGTTCACAACCCTTTCTCCAGAACCTTTACTGGCTACTACCCAACTAAAAGGGTGGTCTAAGAGATGGGGCCTGGTCCAGTCACAGGATGACAAATCATTACCTGACCGAAGTTCCAGGGTTTGTATTTGATACTTCTGGCAACCCCCACGTAATGGCAGCCTGTGTCGTTGAGGATGTATTCTTTGCGCTCGTCCTCGTCAGGCATGAAAACCGTGTCCTCTGAAGCAAGACCACACATCCACAGAGGTTACAGTCCGCCCTGGGACAGGGGCAGGCTTGCCACGGGGGACTGTCTGTGCTGAGGGAGCTTTAAGGTCTTTGTGAGGAGCTTGGAACACCCAATGTTGGAGGAGGGAGGTGAGCAAGAGGGAAAGTATCCAAAAGAACTTCCTGAGCCAGCTGTAGGGGGCTTCCCCTGGGAAAATCTGGAGCAATTTAAGCATGAGTTAAGAAAAGGATGAATCATAAACCACTGAAAAGTAAGAGAGTCCATGAGTCCATACAGATGGTAGAGAGAGAGAGGTAGATGGGGGTGAAGGGAGGGCTCTGCCTACAGCAAATGCCAGGGGCTAGCAGGTAAACATGGTAGAGAGCTGGCCTTGGAAAATCACTGTGCAACCATCACAGTGAAGAATGGTTGAAGCAAGAGCCATCAGTGGATGCTAAATCTAGGGGTGGAGAATTTTGATAAGGATCAGGATGTTTGGAAGGTCTTAAATGTGTCCACATAGACTACTCATTACAAAGAAAAAGATAGTAATTATATAGCAGAAAAACTGGACAACACCTTGACCAAATGATCACATTTAACATTCCCAATGAGGGGCAGGCAGACATTGTATGCCTCCAGATAAGATTTTCCAAGAAGGACATATCATTTACATAATATCCAGCAAGGACTGCGTAACCTGAATCTAAAGATGATGAATCATCAGACCCAAATGACGAATGATCTGTTAAAAAGGGGGACTTCTAGTCCTCAAAAATATGTCAAAAAAGACAAAGAAAGACTAAGAAATTGTTCCAGATTAAAGGAGGTAAAGAAACTTAACTGTATGTAAAATGTGACTCTAGACTGGATCTTTTACTGGAGAGAAAACAATGTTACAAAGAACATGATAAAATCAAGTGACTGGCTGGGTGTGGTGCCTCATGCCTATAATCCCAGCACTTTGGGAGGCCAAGGCGGGTGGATCACCTGAGGTCAGGAGTTCAAGACCAGCCTGGCCAACATGGCAAAACCCTGGCTCTACTAAAAATACAAAAATTAGCTGGGTGTGGTGACGTGTGCCTGTAATCCCAGCTACTTGGGAGGCTGAGGCAGAAGAATTGCTTGAACCCAGTAGGCAGAGGCTGCAGCGAGCCAAGATTGTGCCATTGCACTCCAGCCTGGGTGACAAGAGCGAAATTCTGTCTCAAAAAAAAAAAAATTTTTTTTTAAAAGTGACCAAACTGCTATATAGATAGTGGATGAAAGTGTTATGCTAATGCTTATTTTTTTTTGAAATAATTAATTTATTTATTTGAGACAGTCTTGCTCTGTCTCCCAGGCTGGAGTGTAATGGCGTGATCTCAGCTCACTATAACCTCCACCTCCTGGGTTCAAGTGATTCTCCTGCCTCAGCCTCCCAAGCAGCAGGGATTACAGGCATGCGCCACCAAGCCCAGCTAATTTTTTGTGTTTTTAGTAGAAACAGGGTTTCACCATGTTAGCCAGGATGGTCTTGATCTCCTGACCCTGTGATCCGCCCACCTTGGCCTCCCAAAGTGCTGGGATTACACGCGTGAGCCACCGCGCCCAGCCTTTTTTTTTTTTCTTCCTTTTATGAGAGAGAGTCTCGCTCTGTCACCCAGGCTGGAGTGCAGTGGCACAATCTCGGTTCACTGCAAGTTCTGCCTCCCGGGTTCACGCCATTCTCCTGCCTCAGCCTCCTGAGTAGCTGAGAATACAGGTTCCTGCCACCACGCCCGGCTAATTTTTTTTTTGTATTTTTAGTAGAGACGGGGTTTCACCGTGTTAGCCAGGATGGTCTCGATCTCCCCACCTCATGATCTGCCCACCTTAGCCTCCCAAAGTGCTGAGATTACAGGCATGAGCCACCACGCCTGGTTGCTAACACTTAATTTACTGAAGTTGATAACTGTACTGTGGTTATATGAGAGAACATCCCTGTTCTTAGGGAATGCACATTAAAGGGTTTAGGGGTTGTAAAGAACCAACTTATATGTAACTTACTCTCAAATGGTTCAAAAATAAAAAGCATGTGTGTGTGTGTAGAGGAGGGAGGGAGGGAAAATGATTAAGCAAATGGAGAAAAATGTTAACAACAGGTGCACCTGGATAAAGGGTGTAGGTTGTTCATTACATCATTTTTGCCACTTTTCTGTGAGCTCAAAATCATTTCCAAATACAAAGGTTAAAAAAAGAGCTCCTTGGCTTCTAGCATGGGCGCCTGATGGCTTTTGATTTCAAAAAGGCCCCAGGAGGGAGGGCAGGTGTGGAAAGGGTTGACATAGAATGTGCCACATTTGAGGCTGCAAGAAGATGTCCAGCACCCTCTGGAGAGAAGCCAGTGCTGGCAATGGCAGAAGTAGTCTCGAGTGCCATTTACATAAAGGCTCCAGTGTAGCCACAGGAAAAAATGAGGTGGGTACATAAGGGAGTGGAGAGAAGAGAACAGAACTAAGGGAGCAGAAGGGAGGAACCAACCACAGTTCAGGTCCTGACCTGGAGTTGGCAAGAAAGAAGTCCTTGGTGGCCCCTCCCTAGCCCCACCAAGGCAGCCTCTGTACGGTGGTGAAGGCAGAAGCCAGCTGGGGCAGGGCAAGGCACTGGGGAGAAGTGGAAATGGGGAATAAGGACCTCCATTCTAAGGGGCCTGGTCACAAAGAAAACGCTCCAATGGTGTCCGCGATCTGTTCCTGGGTCACATCCCTTTAATTAGTTTGCAAGTACCTTGAGAGCAAACAAAAGCTCCTAGACTATGCATTGCACATAGCAGGTTTTGCCAGGGGCACCTGCCACGCCCCAGCAGACCTGAGATTCACAGTACCTTTACACCATGGGTTGAAGAGAAGGTATAGGATGTTTTCTTCAGACTTAAGGATGTGTTTTCCAGTTTTCACATGTAGTTGGTACTTGCCCAGGATGGCATTCGGGGTGCTGGTGACAGCCACTGTGACCTGAGCAAACCACAAGATAAGGTGGACATCACCCCCTCTGGCCAGATCCCACATCCTACAAATGCTTCCCAGAAGAATCCACCAGTCCTAACAACTCATCCCATCTGGAACCAGCCCGGAGACAAAGAATGGTCAGGACCCTGGACAGCCAGGAGCGTCCCTGCAAGGGCAGGATGCATGAGACAGAAAAGCAGCCTCATACAGCATGAAGTTTTGGCACATCTTGCAAGAGCCCTAGACAGACTGGGCATTTTCACCTCCCTGAGATTCACTCCCTTCACCACTCCCTTCACCACAGCCTGGAGGTGATACCACCTCCAGGTTGTTGGGAAGATGCTGTGGATAAAACACACTTAAGGTGCTGACATGGTTGGCTCTGTGTCCCCACTTGAATCTCGTCTTGAATTGTAATCCCCATAATCCCCACATGTTGAGTGAGGGACCTGGTGGGAGGTGATTGAATCACGGGGGCAGTTTCCCCTCTGCTGTTCTCGTGATAGTCAGTGAGTTCTCGTGAGATCTGATGGTTTTATAAGGCAGTTTCCCCTGCTCTTTCTCGCTCTCTTTCACCTGCTACCACGTAAAATGTGCCTGCTTCCCCTTCTGCCATGATTGTAAGTTTCCTGAGGCCTCCCCAGCCATGTGGAACTGTGAGTCAATTAAACTTCTTTCCTTTATAAATTACCCAGTCTCAGGTATTCTTTAGAGTAGTAGAGTAGGACAAGAATGAACTAATACACGTGCCTAGCCCAGTGCCTGGAACTCCAGGGGAAAGGTTAAATGTCAACTGTCTTTTGCAGCAAAAAAAAAAAAAAAAAAAAAAAAACCCACACACATTTCTCTTGGAATACAGGCAGCCAGAGTCCCAGAGGGCCACTGGTCCAAGGGCGTCCAGGCTTCTATCCAGTCTTTTAGGATAAATAATAGCTGGAGAGATAATTAGTATACATCAATATTGCTGTAGCCACAATGGTACCAAGAATAATAATTCTCATCCTTGTCACAAAACACTTGCATTTGTGGTCCAAGATCCTCCCATGAGATGCTTATTATTATAACTCATAGGAGCAATAGGCTCTCAGTTCAAATCCCAGCTCTACTCTCCCCCATTTTTTTGGGAGACAGAGTCTTTCTCTGTCACCCAGGCTGGAGTGCAATTGGCTTCTAGCATGGGCACCTGATGGCTTTTGATTTCAGGAAGGCCCCAGGAGAAAGGGCAGGTGTGGAAAAGGGGTGACATAGAATGTGCCACATTTGAGGCTGCAAGAAGATGTCCAGCACCCTCTGGAGAGAAGCCGGTGCTGGTGATGGCAGAAGTAGCCTTGAGTGCCATTGCAGCATTGAACTCCTGGGGCCAAGTGATTCTCCCACCTAAGCCTCCCAACTAGCTGGAACTACAGGTGCCTGCCACCACTCCTGGCTAATTTTTTTTTTTTTTTTTTAGTAGAGATGGGGTAGCCCTATGTTGCCCAGGCTGGCCAGCTCTACCTCTTACTGGCTGTATGACCTTGGCTGGTTACTTAACCTCTCCTGTGCCTCAGTTTTCTTGTTTAAAAATTTGGAATGATAACAGGCCCCCTTCTTTGTGGGAGCATTGTGAAAATTAAATGAGCTAATATATACAAATGTTTAATTGCCATTATTTTGCTGGTGGGGAAACTGAGGTTCACAGAGGTTGCCCAAGAGGTGGAGCTGGGATCAAACTCAGTGTGCTACAACTTCAGAATCCACGAGGCTAACTCCCCACACCCCTGTTGTGGCAAGGGGGAAGAAGTTGTGCCCTCACTGTTCATTACAATGGAACCCAGGAGAACCAGCCTTCCAGGGTGCAGGAAATGGCCTCCACCTTGATCTGGCTGGTGGTCCCACAGCTGTATTCATATGTAAAAATTCACTGTGCAAACCATTAAGATTTGTGTCCTTTATGTGTGTTATATGTCAATTTAAAAAACAAAACTTTAAAATAACACTTTTGAGTAAAGAAACGCAGCTCCTGCCTACACCCCATGCCCACCTTGGGAGAGATTTTCATGATACCCTGAAAAACACTCAAATGCAAAATTGAGGTTGAGAGTCTGGGATCTGGATGGGAGGGAGAAGAAGGAAGAGCCCGGGGCACTAGGGAGGATTCCAGCAGCAACTGGCCCATTCATCTCATTTCCACCAGCAGATTCTGCTTCTACAAAAACCCAATGTAATTGCCATTTTAAAATCATGGCATTAGCCTACCATTAAACTTCTAGGGATTTAGCCTAAGGAAATATCCATAAGCTAGTTCAAAGATCTGCCTGAGAGATGGTTCTTTACAACACTGGAAGACTGGAGACAACTGTGAACACCCAGTGCTCCCCAAAAGGGTGGAAAACCAGCCACCGTAAGCCACACACTCGGGCAGGAGCCACTGTGGAAAACATCCATTAGGTCTTGTCAAATGAGTGAAGCATGAGATGGACTCCCACTGTGTATTTGACCATGACATAGAAAAAGCCTGGAAGGAAGGATGGGTAATTTAACTGGTGGAACCATAGGTTATTTTTGCGTACTTCTCTCCGCTCGTGTCCTCCAGTGAATATTGTTCCCTTTGAAATGAAAAGGGGAAGGGTGACATGTAGGAGGTTTGGCCACAGAGGTACTGTGTGCTTGGAGGAGGCTGAGTGGCGAAAGAGACGTTTGGAGCCATGGCCCCTCTATCATGCTCTGCTGTGGATGGCTTTAAACCACATTGCCAGCTGACAGGTGAGGAAGGGGATAGGGGCTGCTCACATTAGGAGGAATCCGCCAGAAGCCAGCCAGCCCGCCCGCCAGCCCGGTGGGTACTCACCTCTTTGCCAGACTCATTTTGAAGGGTTGCCTGCCAGTTGTAGTGGTCTGAGGGCGTCCTCGGGTCGAGCACCACCAGGGTGTGTTTGGCGATGCTAGGATTTGGCCCTGGAGACACCCAAAGGTAAAAAAACATTAGCCCAGCCATGGGTCACAATCTCCCCTAGTTCCCCAAGACAATCTCCCCTAGTTCGGGCGCACCTACTGCCCACTCACGGAGCCCCCACCCCTCCTTTCCAGGCTCATTTGTCCCCTGGCTCCAGTCCCTCTAATTCTGCAGGGGACTCCCTCTGCCCCACATGTCCAGTTTTAGTTTTCTGCTCAATTTAGATGAGCTTCCTGCCTACTCTTCACGTCCTCCCTGTTTACCCATCAGATCCAGGTCTCCCCAGAGCTCCTGCCTCTGTCACGTGCTCACTCCAGTTACCATTTGTTTAACCCTGCCAGCTCATGCCACAGACCCACAAGCTTGTCCACTCCGCGTAACGCAGGGGAACTGCTTAACCTTCACTCTTCTCGTCTGGAGGAGGCAGATACCACCCCTACCCTGCATACTGTTGCAGGATCTTCTTTGAAAGGTCGATCAGGTTATGTCATGAGCTCCAGGGACTACTAGAATCAAATCCAACCTCTTTCCATAGCCCACAGGTGGCCCTCAGTGATGCTTCTCCCCAACTCCCCACTTTCCTCCCTGTCATGACTGGGTTTGTGGTCCCCCGAGAGTTAGCTCATGACAAAGAGCACATGACACAAGTGTTGCCTCCTTGGGGCCCTGGCACTTGCTGTGCTCATGGCTGGGAACACCCTGCTCTCCGCTCCTCACATGGTGGGACGTGGGTCTCAGCAGGCTCACTTCCCAGGGAAGCCCTTCCAACCCCGACAGTCATCCCCGCCCTGACCTGCTGCTTTCTGTCTTGCTGGAGGAGCCTCTTGTTTTTGGTTTCTTCATCATATTTGGCCCTGTCTGAAATTATCTTGCAGTTTTGTTTACTGCTCTCTCTGCTAGTATGGTCAAGTCTAGGAGGCAGGGACTGCTTTACCTCTGGGTTGCCTGGCACCAAGTAGGTACTCAACAAAAACCTGTTGAGTGAGTGAGTCGCACTACACCACACATGGAGAGTGCTCAGTGCAACACCTGGCATGTGGCAAGTGCTCAGGAAATTTTGGGTGAGGGAATGCACATGGACCCAGGGATACTATAAAGTCACAAAGTCAGCGACAGCACGGTCCCAGTCCACACGTTGAGCAGGTAGCTCATGGCACGGCACACAGTAGATGCTTATTTCATCTTGGATGAAGGGAATGGCGGCTATTCTGACTGATCTCCACCAGCATGTTGGAGGAGACCCTAAGCCTGTTGTTCACTCTGAGAAGGAGCAAAAGGAGTGCTCTCCCAGGAAGTGCTATTGTATGCCCTCTTGTAAAGTAGATCTACTTGATCTAATTTTTTTTTTTGAGATGGAGTTTCACTCTTGTCGCCAGGATGAAGTGCAATGACACTATCTCACCTCTCTGCAACCTCTGTCTCCCAGGTTCAAGCAATTCTCCTACCTCAGCCTCCTGAATAGCTGGGATTACAGGCACCTGCCACTATGCCCAACTAAGTTTTGTATTTTTAGCAGACACGGGGTTTCATCATGTTGGCCAGGCTGGTCTCAAACTCCTGATCTCAGGTGATCTGCCCGCCTCGGCCTCCCAAAATACTGGGATTACAGGCATTAGCTGCCATGCCTGTCTTACTTGATCTATTTTTATAACTTAAAAACATTAGGTAAATGATGAGTTAGTGGGTGCAGCACACCATCATGGCACATGTATACATATGTAACAAACCTATGTTACCAAAGAACCTGGCACATTGTTAGCACATGTAGAACCTAAAGTATAACAAAAAAAAAAACAAAAACAAAACAAACAAAAAAAAAACCCAAGAAAAGACGGAGGCTACTGGGCTATTCAAAAAAAAAAAAAAAAAAAAACTTAAAAACAACATTAAAGAAGACCTCCCCTCCATTATCCCACCACCTGTCACAAAATCTAATACATTTTCTCTGTTCCCCTAATTGTACTTAGGCACATATATTTACTAACTATAACAAATGCGTGAGCCATTTCCTGTTATCTTTGCAGCCAAAATGTGATATTTTAATCATTATTACTGGCTTACCTCCAGCTCACCCAGTTATGGCATCAGCACACCTCAGTCCTATGATTCATCTCTACAAAATGTTCCAGACCCCACTGCGGCAGATGCCCGCTGAGTCACCTCCTCTCTCTGCTCTGGCCCCCTCCCCTGCTTAGCCAAGGAATCAGAGACTCACCATGTGCCAGGTCCTGACTGAGCTTCCCATTCTATTCTCATCACACCTGCTATTATTCCCACTTTACAGATGGAGAAACTGGGGATCAGAGAGGGGAAGGCACTCCTGGCTCAGACTGACCAGACAGGGCCACTCCAGCATCCAGGGACCCTCGTGGTCCCTCCCCCAAGCCCCATGAGCAGGGCCCCGAGGCTTCACCTGTGCTGAATTCCAGTTTCAGTTCATGGTAGGATTGTAGGGGCTGGTTCAGCACTAGCCGCAGGTGAAACACCTGCCCTCGCCGGAACACAGGACTGCTCGTTTGGAACTCCCACGTGTGGTGAGAAACGGCGTTCTCCTGCTTCAAGAAGTCAACGAGGAGAACTTGCAGCTCTGTCAGCACACAGCATGTGGGGAAAGAGAGCACAGAGGATGTTTATTCCTTGATCACCTCTTTCTCGGTTCAAAATCTGACAGTGCATTGAGGTAGAGCTGGGCTTTAGAGTTGGGCATCCCTGCTCCACCTCTGGCTGGCTATGAATCTGTCTGAGACTCAGTTTCCTCACCTATAAGATGGGTGTGCATGTACCTACCTTGTGGGATTACATGGGGCTGAGCCGAGAGCAGTGGACTAAAGTGCTCAGTCATGTAACCCTGCAAAATAGGTAGGTGCACGCCCATCTTACAAGTGAGGAAACTGAGACTCAGGGTGAGTCTGTGAGTCGCTGTTAGGCAAGGGTCCCACCCCAACTCCCCCTCTCTGTAGACATGGCCTCAGGAACAAAGCTGGTGCCAGGGTGTTCTCCATTAATCAACGCAAAAGCTGAAGGGAAAGAGGGGAGCAGGCAAACTGAGGAGGGAACAGATGAGCCCTGGGCTTGCTCCCCTTCCTGTTCAGCCCAAACTCCCGTCAGCTTCCAGTCAGACACCATCCCGAGGTGAGAGCTCACATCCTGAAGAGAAGGGTGGGGTGCAAAGTGGCTGGCGTGAAGCCTTTTATCCAAATCGAGGGAGAAGCACCAAGGAGCTCCCATGATCTGAGGCCAAGACTACTCGCATTATAAATGGGATTTGTAGGGCCGGGCGCAGTGGCTCACGCCTGCAATCCCAGCACTTTGGGAGGCTGAGGGGGCGCATCACCTGAGATCAGGAGCCAAGATCGAACCACTGCACTCCAGACTGGGTGACAGAGTGAGACTTCATCTTCCTGCCCCTACAAAAAAAAAAAAAAAAAAAACAGGGAATTTTCTTCTTCAATGCTCAAGTGAAAAGTACACTCAGTAAAAGAAATAATCTCCACATACACTCTTTTCTGTAACACATGTATTTCTTACCATGTGTCTGTTATAATGACATTTGTATTACCTCAGCTTGGGACCCAAACCCCTCCTCTTTATCTAAAATTCAAACTATTCCCAGGCTCATGAGTCATGAAGGGAAATGTGTTTTGGCTGCACCCTGAAACCACCTGGGGGTTGTAAAACTACTTATGTTCTCCCCCAGTGATTCTAATAAAATTGATCTGAGTGGGGCTGAGCCTCTGTGTTTTCAAAGCTTTCCAGGCAATTCCAGTGTGCAGAGGGCATGGTAAAACACAGACTGCCGGGCCCACCCTGAGTTTCTGATTCAGCACATCTGGGGTGTGGCTGAGAATCTGCCACTTCACTCCAGCAGCTTCCTTGATGACGCTAATGCTGCTGGCCCAGGGAGGCACATATTGAGAACCCCTAGATTAGGAAGCCCCACTGTGGCCTGTGAGGTAAAGTGAGGTGAGATGCAGGGACCTTCCCCTGCTCCCGAGGGCTCACCCACAGAGGAAACCCATCCTATGCAGAGATCATGGAGGCCAGCCATGGAAACGTGGACTTTCGTGACTACGAAATAGGTGGAGTGGTCATGCCCACATCAGAGGGCGACCTTGGGGATGTGGCCAGTGATGTGTTTGTAGACAGCACAGCTCATTCTTGCTGGAGTGGCTTTGGGATTGGGGCCTGGACAAGTGTTCTCCAGGAAGGCAAGCCCCCAGCAAGTGGCCTTCCCTCTGCACTGCTGCACTGTTCCCAGGGCGTGGGAACCTGCTCCCTCCAGCAGGGAGGCCCACCTGGCAGACAGACCTACCTTCCCAGGTGCCTCCCCTTCTTGGGCTGAAACCTTGGGGTGGGTCCATGGCTAGCTGGAGCATCTTAGCTCATTTGTGCTGCTGTGATGGAATACCTGAGACTGGGTCATTTAGAAAGAATAGAAATTTATTTATCATAGTTCTGGAGGCTAAGAAGTCCAAGATCAAGGCACCAGCATCTGGTGAGGGCCTCTTGCTGCATTGTAACATAGCAGAAGGCAGAGGGCGAGAGAGGACCAACTCCCTCCTTCAGGTCCCTTTATAAGGGCACCTCATCTTATTCACAGGGAAGGAGCCCTCATCACCTAATCACCTCTTAAAGGCCCCACCTCTTAGAACTACCACATTCGTAACCCCTGAATTTTTTTGGGAGACATATTCAAACCACAGCATGCTGTCAGGAGCTGCAGTCCTGAAAGGCTTCTTCATTTCCCTGGACAGCAGAGCTCCTGCTGTGGGACCCAGAGCCAACCGCAAAGCAATCACAGCTGGAAAAGGGCTTTAACAGTTCCGCCCATGTTCTGATTTATTCCTGCTCCCCCATGGACTGGGCAGGTGGGTGACCTGGGTTCCCAAGGGGTAAAGGTATAGGTTTTGGTACCAGGAAGCAGGAAAGAGCAGTTAAGAAATCCAAATCCTAAATGCAGTCATCTCTGTGGAAGCTTCTTAAGACCTTATCTCCCTAGAATGGTAAACACACACCCTCCCTTGGTGGCTAATGTGCACATTGAGTGCCTGGCACACAGTAGGCACTTAATAAAACGCAGGCCATCATTAATGTTAGGCAGATGGGCATATAGTGGCTTGATATCTCCACCTGGAGCCTGTGAATGTGACCTTATAGAAACAGGGGACTTTCAGATGTGATTAAGGATCTTGTGATTATATTATCCTGGATTATCCAGGTAGGCCCTAAATCCAATAACAAGTGTCCTTATAAGAGACATGGAGAGGCAAGGGGAGGGTCATGTGAAGATGGAGGCAGAGACTGGAGTTACACAGCTGCAAGCCACAGAACACCTGGAGCCACCAGAAACCAGGAAAGACAAGGAAAGATTCTCCACTGGAGGCTTCTGCAGGAGCAGGACCCTGCTGACATTTTGATTTTGGATGTCTATCTTCCAGAACTAGAGAATAATAAATTGCTGTTGTTTTAAGCAACCCCATTTGTGGTCATTTGTTATGAATGCCCTAAGAAACCAACATACAGCACATAATAGATGTGCAGTACTGGAGCCTCCTCCCTCACCCTCTCCTGGGCACTGCTCTGTGACCTGACCACTGCTTAAAGGACTGCTTAAAGGTAGATCTGGGAGGCTGGAGGCATCCTGGAACTACAGGAAGCCACATTGGGGCTGTCTTAAAAAAATGCCTTTGGAGTCACATACCTGTAATCCCGGTTACTTGGGAGACTGAGGTGGGAGAATCACTTGAGCCCAGGAGTTCGAGGCTGCAGTGAGCTATGACTGCAGCTGTGAATAGCCACAACACTCCAGCCTGGGCAATAAAGTGAGACCCCAACTCTAAAAAAAAAAAAAAAAAAAAAAAAGCCTTTGTATTTTTATTTTGTAGTTACTGCACTTGGATGGATGGTGAAAACTGATATAGCAGTTTAATGCTTTCAGTGTCATAAATGCAAGATGACCAGAGAAACCTGCAAAGAAAAAGTGTCAGTGGAATACAAGGTCCCTGTTTTTTGCCACCAGTGTGCGGGTTGGAATTTAAATTCTTTGAGTATTAAAAAACAAAAGTCTCTGCAATGGATAATTTTTGCTATAACTTTTGCCATGAAGCCTCTGGAAAAAAGGAGACAACATAAAAGACAGGCAATCTCCAGATGGAGATATACTTTTGGAGTTTTAAAAAGCAAAGTTGCTTTTAAACTAAAATTAGCATTAGTTGCTAATGAGCTCTTGTGAAATTGTCAGCCTTAGAAGCTTATGATTTTCCAGCCTGTATGTATATTTTTGAGTGGGTCAAGTGGGACTCTTAAAATGACAAGAAAAAAAGCACTTAAGAGGACCTTGGTGACTTTAGAAGAAGAGGAAGAGATACCTGAGCTATCACGCTCAGCTCCTCACCATGTGATGCCCGGCACCACCTTGGGACTCCACAGGAAGTCCAAGATAGCAAGAAGGCCCTCACCAGATGCAGTTCCTCGACCTTGGAGTCTCCGCCTCTGTAACTGGAAGAAATGAATTTCTTTTCTTTATAAATTACCTGAGTTTCAGGTATTCTTTTATAAGCAACAGAAAATAAAATACAATTTCCTTCTCCTTCCTCCTGGTAAGGCAGTTTGATTATTAAATGCAGCTTTCCCCAGAAAGGAACTGACCTTTTCTAGGCTGCTCAGTGAATGAATGATCAGGACAAAAAATAGAGATTATTTAAGCTTACTTTGAATTTTCTTTTTTTTTTTTTTGAGACAGGGCCTTGCTCTGTCACCCAGGCTGGAGTGCAGTAGTGTGAACATGGCTCACTGCAGCCACGACCTCCTGAGCCCAAGGGATCCTCCCACTTCAGCCTCCAGAGTAGCTGGGACTACAGGTGTGCACCACCACACCTGGCTTTTTTATTTTTTGTGGTGATAAAGTCTTATTGTGTTGCCCAGGCTGGTCTCAAACTCCTGAATTCAAGTGATCCTCCTGCCTCAGCCTCCAAAAATGTTGGAATTACAGACATGAGCCACCACACCCGACCTACCATTTTGAAAATTTTCGAAAATTCAGGATTTTGTCCTGACCAGCTCCAGAATATGATGTGTTATTCTGGTTACATTGTATTTAAATATTTTTCTGTAAAAAATGCTTTTGTCCCTCTTGCAAACAACCATTCCAGATGAAAGGTCTGGGTAAGAATAAGAGATTACTAAAAACAAAAAAATAAATAAAGTTATGATTGTTGAATGAGACACACAGAGAAAAAACATGTCACAACTAATTGCTAAAGGAATTAAACACATCCTGTGTGACTCCACTGGAGAGGACTCTTGGAAGCACCTGCCTAGTTCCCCCAGAACCTCACCCCAGCAGCCTTTTCCCTTTGCTGATTTTTCTTTGTACCTTTTGCCACAATAAATCACATCCCCCACCACCCCCACCCCGGTGTCCACATTGCTGCCTGAGGCTACTGCCACCTGCCAGCAGGTACTCTTGGAGAGTCTCCCAGACTGCTTGTGGGAGCACAGCCCCTGCAGAATGCATACCAGTGATGAAAAATTTCAAACATCACCTCTTTCTGTAGAGGTCTGGGATTCCCCCAAACTGAGAAAGTAAAATAAACAGTTGTCCTTGGCTCATAGGCACAAACTGGCTCCTAGTCACAGTTGTCACTGGTTTAGGGGATAAATGCCAATCTTTGGAGTGATCCATTCTCCATCAAAGTTTTATGGAATTCCCACAAAGTCACACTCAAGATGAGCTTACAGCCCCAAATTTTAAAACAGAAAATACACTATTTCAGCAGAAACCACACAAGTATTCGTCCAAGAAATCAGATAATATACAGACTATAAAATAATGTATATAGACTATGGACCAGGCACAGTGGCTCATGCCTATGATCCCAGCACTTTGGGAAGCTGAGGCAGGAGGATCCCTTGAGCCCAGGAGTTCAAGATCAGCCTGGGCAACATAGAGAAACCCTGTCTTTAACAAAAAAATTTTAATTAACCAAGAATTGTGATGTGCACATGCAGTCTCAGCTACTTGGGAAGCTGAGGCAAGAGTATCACTTGGGCCTGAGAAGTCAAGGCTGCAGTAAGCCATGTTCACAACACTACACTACAGCCTGGGTGACAGAGTGAGACTTTATTTCAAAAAATAATAAATAAAATATTTAAAAAACATAGGGCCAGGCACAGTGGCTCATGCCTGTAATCCCAGCACTTTGGGAGGCCGAGGTGGGCAGATCACCTGAGGTCAGGAATTTGAGGCCAGCCTGACCAACACGGTGAAATCCTGTCTCTACTACAAATACAAAATAAAAATTAGCCGGGCGTGGTGGCGGGCGCCTGTAGTCCCAGCTACTTGGGAGGCTGAGGCGGCGAGCAATTTGGCCGTGAACCTAGGAGGCAGAGCTTGCAGTGAGCCCGAGATTTGCCCACCACTGCACTCCACCCTGGCAGCAGATGCCGAAAAACTCCGGTCCAAAAAAAAAAAAAAAATAGCCAGACTTTGGGTTGGGCTGGCACACCATGTAATTTTCCCAGCCCTTACTCGGGAGGAGCTGGAGGCAGGGGAAATTTGCTTGCAACCCCAGGAGGCAGGAGTTTGCAGTGGAGCCTAAGATCACACCATTTGCCACTCCAGCCTGGGGCCCAACAAGGGAGTGAAAACTTCCATCTCAAAAAAAATTATATACATTATATATATATATACACATATGGAAAGAGAGAGAGAGAGAAAGAGACCATAAAATAGCCAAGTCAAAAATGGCTAGGGACATAAGAGAAGAAGTCAAAATGATGAGAAAGGGATAAGCCACTATTAAGAATGACCAGATAAATTTTTTAAAACATAACTTCTAAAAATGAAAATATGGTTCTCGAAATGAAAAAAACTCACAGGTTAAATAGCAAATAGACATAACTGAAAGAGAATCAGTGAACTAGAAAATAGACTGGAAACAAATCCCTATAATACAACCTAGAGAAATATTAATCGAAGTAAATATGAAAAGCAGTTTAGAGATGTGGAGTCTTGGATGGAAAGGTCTAAACTATATACTATAGTTGTTCTGAAAGGAGAGAATCAAGAATGGGGAGCAGCAGCGAAGCGGTGATGATTGAGAACTTTCCAAAACGGATGAGAGACATGAATCCTCTTATTTAGGAATCGTAAAGAATCACAAATAGGATAAAGAGGAGGCCAGGCACAGTGACTCACGCCTGTAATCCCAGCATTTTGGGAGGCCAAGGCAGATGGATCACTTGAGGCCAGTTCATGACCAGCCTAGCCAACATAGTGAAACCCCATCTCTATTAAAAATAAAAAATTAACTGAGTAATGTGGCGCATGCCTGTAATCCTAGCTACTCAGGAGGCTGAGGTAGGAGAATAGCGTGAACCTGGGAACCGGAGGCTGCGGTGAGCCAAGATTGTGTCACTGGGCTCCAGCCTGGGCAACAGAGTGAGACCTTGTCTCAAAAATAATAATGATAATAATAATAATAAAATAAAATAAATAAAAGTAATAAATGCCCATTACAAAAATTGTTTCTCTCCTATCCCAGACTCCCAGTTCTTTTCTTCAGAGAAAATCACTATAAAGTATCTAAGTATCTTTCCAGTTTTCTCTGCCATAAACCAATACTTTAGTTACAGAAACAGGAGCTTTCTCAATATACTATTCTGCACATTTCTTCTGTCTCTCTCTGTGTTTCTCCCCCCACTTCTCTCTCTCACACATATCTTGAAATTCATCTCCTAACCACCCAATTAAATCTTGTTACCATTTTAATTTTTTTTTTTTTTTGAGACAGAATCTTATTCTGTTTCCCAGGCTGAAGTGCAATGGTGTGATCACAGCTCACTGCAGCCTCCACCTCCCGGGCTGAAGCAATCCTCTCACCTCAGCCTCCTGAGTAGCTGGCACTACAGGCATGCATCACCATGCCCAGCTAAGTTTTTCATTTTTTTGTGAAGATGGGGTCTCCCTGTGTTGCCCAAGCTGGTCTCAACCTTGTTTTTTTTTTTTTTTTTTTTTTTTTTTTTTTTTTTTTTTTAGCAGCTATTATCCCTCTGGATGAACATGTAGATCATTTAAAATCTTATATGCTACAATGTACTTCCTTGTACATGTATCTTTGCACTCATGTGTGACAATATTTGTAAGAGAAATCTTCCAAAGCAGAATTGCTGTGTCACAGGATATGGGCATCTTTAATTTCAGTAAATGTTGCCAGAGAGCCTTCTAGTGACTGCACCAGTGACACTCCTACAAAAAGATGGGACGATGCCTTTTTAAAGCTATTTTCTATTAAACTTTTAATCTTGGCTAATCCGATAAATGAAAAAATGAAATCTCATTGCTGTTTTGCTTTTATACAACTTTTTCTTTCCTTCTTTCTTTCTTTTTTTTTTTAAGAGACAGAGTCTTGGCCTGTCACCCAGGCTGAAGTGCAGTGGTGCAATCATGGCTCACTGTAGCCTTGAACCTGAGTAGCTGGAACTACCCATGTGCACCACATGCCTGGCTAATTTTTATTTTTATTAATTTATTTATTTTTGAGACAAAGTCTCCCTCTATTGCCCAGACTGGAGTGCAGTCTCGGCTCACTGCAGCCTCTGCCTCCCAGGTTCAAGCAATTCTCATGCCTCAGTCTCCCAAGTAGCTGGGATTACCAGTGTGTGCCACCACGCCTGGCTTATTTTTGTATTTTTTAGTAGAGATGGGGTTTCACCGTGATGGCCAGGCTTGTCCCTTACTTCTGATCTCAAGTGATCTGCCCGGCTTGGCCTCCCAAAGTGTGGGGATTACAGGCATGAGCCACCGTGCCCGGCTACGGCTAATTTTTAAATTGTTTTGTGGAGACAGGGTCTCACTATGTTTCCCAGGCTGGTCTTGAACTTCTGCACTCAAGCAATCCTCCCATCTCAGCCTCCCAAATTGGGGATTATAGGAATGAACCACTGCACCTGGCCTGCTGTTTCAGTTTTGTTTCATGACCACCCTCGTTACAAGTAAGGTTGAGCATGTTTTCATATATTACAATTTATATTTCCTTTTCTTTGAACTACCTAATATTGCTCTTTGTCCACGTATATTTTGGGATGTTGGTCATTTTCTTATAGAGCTGAGAGCTCTTTTTATACTACAGAATAGCATTTACTTCTCATATGTGTTGAAAGTACCCTTCACAGTTCCATTACCTTCTGACTCTGGAGGTTTTGTCTCACATGTATTTTTAATTTTTCTGCAGTCAGTTTTACCTTTCTTTTCCTTTATGTTTCTAGGTTTTCTATTTTCCTTTGTAACACCTTCTCCAGTCCGAGATTATTTTTCATATTGCCTTCATTTTCTTCTAATGCCTTTACAGTTTCATCTTTGACCTTTCTGGGATTTGTTGCAGTATAAGCCATGAGATAGAGATCTGGCTTTGTTTTTCTCTAAATACTAACCAGTTGTCCTAATACCACAAATCGTACAATTTATCATTTCCTCCACTTATATGAAATCCTATCTTTATCCCACACATACCACCATTTTCCAGGTCCCTATTTGGATGTCCTGACCTCCCGGAGTGGTTGGAAGAAAAAATGAAATAATATTCATGAAAACACTGTGAAATCATCACAACTCGCTAATGTTGTAAGGTAGCATGTGATGGTTACTTGCACAAGCCCATCAGAAAGGACACCTCAGGAAGCGTCAGCTTCCCCCACCAACACCCCAACACTGGTGGCCATGAGATGAGTCTTTGGTGATTCAGATCTTGAGAGTAAAGTCAAATTGTGCCCAGCAGGGAGGCAGAGTCATGCAGCATGAAATGAACACACACCGGGTTTGCGTCCCAGCTCTGCCACCCATGGCTGGGACCTCAGGCAAGTCGTCAAACCTCCCCAGTGAGCAGGTCGCCTCTCTTGAGAATGACAGCATGGGTCAGGCAATACTACTACCTTTCCTTCAGGTGGTCCTCAGTAATTTACATAGTACTTTCCCAGGATTGATGTGACTTGTCCAAAGCCACAGGGCTATTTAGTGCATGAATCATCTCTCCTATCAGGAGGTGCTTCCCATCACACCACACCACCCTTTCTCAGTCCCAAGGACTCTTTACCCTTCAAGGCTGAGTCTAGCTGAGGCGTCAGCTGTCTAAGGAGGAACTCAAAACTCTGCGGCCTTGGGACTAAAAAGAAGAGTCTGATTTCTTTAGAAATGTCAACCTACAAAAAAGGAGAAGCTAGAAACTAGGAGGGTCTGGCTTAGTCCCTTTGCAGAGTTTCAAAGCAGCCATTCCTTGGCTATCAAGCAGCTTTTCAAGCAACAGAGGAGGCTGCTGAGCAGACCCTGCTGGGAGGTCACAGAGGGCTTGGGGACTGGGGAGTCCGCAGAGGGGTTCAAACCCAGCCATGTTGTTCCCTAGCAACACCCGGACTCCCTGAAGTAAAAGTGAGGGCTCTGGTGCCTGCTCTTGGTGGTGGTAGGCGGCTGCATCCTCATGGCACACAGAGCTTGGCACATGACCCCCCTCTGCTATTCCCCACTCTGAGAAGCAGTGACACTGCTGAGAGCAGCAGACAGACCCTCTGCAGTAGGGAAATCCATCAGGTGACCTTGAGAAAGGACAGGACGCATTGAGAGACACTCTACAAAATAACTGGTCTGTACTCCTCAAAAGTGTTGAAGTCACAACATTCCAAGAATGACAGATGAACTGTTCCAGACAAAGGAGACCGAAGAGGCACCACAACAGAATGCAAAGCCTGACTTAGGATTTTCTTCTGCTATAAATGACATTATTGGGACAACTGGTGAAATCTGCATAAAATCTGTGGGTTGGATAACAGTATTGAAATGGTGTTCGTGTCCTGGTCTTCATAATTGTGTTGGTTACATAAGAGAATGTCCTTGTTTTTAGGAAATACACACCAAAGTATTTAATAATGTAATATCTGCAACTTACTGTCAAGAGTTCAAAAAATATATATTTGTCTATCTGTCTGTCTATATCATCTATCTGTCCATTGATCGAGAAGGATAAAGCAAATGCGGTAATCATTTAGGGAATCTGGATAAAGAATGTATGGATATTCTTTTTATTTTGCAATCTTTTGTAAATCTGAAATTATGCCTAAATGAAAAGTTTGTTTTTTTGTTTTGTTTTTTTAAAAAGGGATGAGACAGAGAGCAAGCAGCACAAGGGCCACAAGTTAGGGTGAGAGGGCAATGGCCCCAAGCACCCGGCAGAGGCAAGAGAGCGGTTTAGGGCCAGCTGGCTGCAGGGGCACGTGGGGCTCCATGGAGATTTCACCCACTCACCTTTTGACGCGTCCATCATCCCTTCAGATTCTCTCCTGCAATGCCAGGGAGGACTATCTCTGATGCCTGGTGCTTCCACACAGTTGGTCCTCAGGGGAGGAAACAGCCCTTTTTATGTGATCCTGGGCTAGATGTGACTCTGCTGTGGCTGCCAAGGGGCGGGGTTTGGGAAGGGGATGTTGATTAGAAATAATAAAATCCCGGAACCTTCCATATCAGACCTAGGAAATCAGGAGCCAAGATGAGCTGATGTAAAAGGGACAGACAATGGAGAATGGCACCTCCTTGTCTGTTGTATGAGCCTAACAATGGGTAACCAAAAGCCAGGACCCTATGACCTACACTACATGTGGCCTGACATTCTGGTTACTATCAAGATCAAGTCTAGGAACCCAGGCTAATCTTCACTGACTTTATGTCTTTCTTCTTCTTCTCTTTTCCTCAGGTTGAAAAAGTAAGAGATGCTTGTGAGTTTTTGTTTTACAATTTGAATATATAATGCATCCACATGGTTCAAAATTGAAAAAATGCCCCCTGGCCACCTTGATGCATCCTACTACCAGTTTCTTTAAGATCTTTCCAGAGATGTTGTATGCACTGAGAAGCAAATAATGTACTATTATTATTATTTTGTTATTTAGTTTTTATTTCATAATCATAAACTTAACTCTGCAATCCAGCTAGGCATGGAAGGGAACAAGGAAAACATGGAACCCAAAGGGAACTGCAGCGAGAGCACAAAGATTGGAGGATTCTGCGAGCAAATGGGGTGGAGGGTGCTCTCCTGAGCTATAGAAGGAACGGTCTGGTGATTAAGATAAAACACAGGTCAAACTTATTAGAGCTGTCCACAGTCAGCAATGGTGATCTTCTGGCCGGTCTTATCACTCCTGGACCCAAAGCGTTCCATGGCCTCCACAATATTCATGCCTTCACCATGCCAAAGACCACAAGCTTGCCATCCAACCACCCAATCTTGGCAGTGCAGATTAAAAACTGGGAACCATTTGTGTTGGGTCCGGCATTTGCTATGGACAACGCGCCAGAACCTGTATGCTTTAGGATGAAGTTCTCATCATCAAATTTCTCCCCGTAGATGAACTTGCCACCAGTGCCATTATGGCGTGTGAAGTCACCACCCTGACACATAAACCCTGGAATAATTCTGTGAAAGCAGGAACTGTTATAACCAAATCCTTTCTCTCCAGTGCTCAGAGCACAAAAGCTTTCTGCTGTCTTTGGAATCTTGTCTGCAAACAGCTCGAAGGAGACATGGCCTAAGGGCTCGTCGTCGATGGCGATGTTGAAGAACACGGTGGGGATGACCATGGCTGATATTACAGGGCTCCCGGCGGCGACGGCGTCATCCGCAAAGCAAATAATGTATTATTTTATTTACACAAATGAGAGCATATCACTGCGTCACTCAGGCTGGTCTGGAACACCTAGGCTCAAGGGATCCGCCCACCTTCACCTCCCAAAGTACAGGTGTAAGCCACCATACCTGGCAAGATGGGACTGTTCCTACTGCACATGGAATGGTGCCCAGTCTTTTCACAGCTGCACATATTCTGTTTGTGTGGATGGTCCCTAATTTATGTAACTTACCTCCCATCCATAGGCATCTGGTTTGCTTCCAATATTTCCCTATTACAATCAGTGTTGCAAAGAATAAGATTGGACAGAGATCATTTTACTGTCCTGTGAGTGTATCTATAGAAAGAATTGAATGCCTTGAAGTAGATATGTTAGGCCAAAGAGCATAAGCTTTTCTAATTTTAATGGCTATCTCCTCTGCTCTCCACAGGGGCACTTGTGGTATTTTTTAATGATGCTATGTCTACTGAAAGGAGCCAGCCTGGCATAGTAGCAGAAATGCCAGAGGAAGAGAGGGGACTCCTGACATTGAAACCCCAACACCACAGTAACTTGCTGTGTGTCAATGGGAATGTTGTCTTCATTAGCTCCTTACCTGAAGAGTGAGGGGACTGAATAATGATGCCAATGGTCTCTTCCAGACCAAAAGCCCAGGAGATGGGCAATTGCCTTTGCTGGCTTTAAGGCAAACCAGAGAGCAACGACCCTGGTTACTTTGAATGACAATAATGAAGTCAGAGGTTTTTGCTGTTCTGCAGGCAAGCATCTCAGCGCCACATCCCTAGATATAATAGAATAAACCAAGCCCTGAAGTGCATATGGCATTTACGAAAAGCCTTGGCTGGTCTCTGTCTGCAGAGAAGCCCTAGGCCCCATGATTATAGGCACAGGAGTGGGAGAAGGATGCTTGCTTTCTCTGTATTTCCTTTTGCATCATCAGAATTATAGGCGCAGGAGTGGGAGAAGGATGCTTGCTTTCTCTGTATTTCCTTTTGCATCATCAGAATTATAGGCGCAGGAGTGGGAGAAGGATGCTTGCTTTCTCTGTATTTCCTTTTGCATCATCAGAATTATAGGCGCAGGAGTGGGAGAAGGATGCTTGCTTTCTCTGTATTTCCTTTTGCATCATCAGAATTATAGGCGCAGGAGTGGGAGAAGGATGCTTGCTTTCTCTGTATTTCCTTTTGCATCATCAGAATTATAGGCGCAGGAGTGGGAGAAGGATGCTTGCTTTCTCTGTATTTCCTTTTGCATCATCAGAATTATAGGCGCAGGAGTGGGAGAAGGATGCTTGCTTTCTCTGTATTTCCTTTTGCATCATCAGAATTATAGGCGCAGGAGTGGGAGAAGGATGCTTGCTTTCTCTGTATTTCCTTTTGCATCATCAGAATTATAGGCGCAGGAGTGGGAGAAGGATGCTTGCTTTCTCTGTATTTCCTTTTGCATCATCAGAATTATAGGCGCAGGAGTGGGAGAAGGATGCTTGCTTTCTCTGTATTTCCTTTTGCATCATCAGAATTATAGGCGCAGGAGTGGGAGAAGGATGCTTGCTTTCTCTGTATTTCCTTTTGCATCATCAGAATT
>NW_016806413.1:1681325-1694611 GCF_001698545.2 Rhinopithecus bieti
TCCCGCTCTCCCCACCTCAGGCTGAACTGCAGCCACCATACTGCACTAGCACCTGGTGGCCAACCCCTGGCATATTGGGATCAGAGGCAGCCCACTCAAGACCCTCTGCTCTCTGCTCTCCAAGGGGACTAGGTGCAGGCCCCACCATGGGAGAGGAGGCTCCGAATGTGCTGTCCCAGAAAAGTTGGCATGGTCTAAACTTCACATTAATCCACAGATGATGGAGCTGGGGAGGAGGGAGAAGAGGAAAAGGCAGGCAAGAAGAGCCTGAAAACCACCAGGTAAGGTGGGGAACAGAAGACACGTCTCAAGATGAAGTTCACAGAGGACCTTAGCCAGGAATGGAATCTTCTCATTTTGTGTCCCTAACCCATAGCATGGCACAGAGTGCTCAGCAGATGAGGGAATGCATGAATAAATGAACAAGTAAGCAAACAGGACAGGGTGCTCAGGTGGAAGCCTGGGAGCGGCTCCATGCCTGTGCCTGTGGGGCAGGTGCCTCCTGCAGAGGTCAGGGGAGGCTGTGTCCTCTTCTCCCAATGCATGCTGGGAGTCCCTTTTGGAAGGAAAGTTCAATACACACTGGTTTTGGGGATTCAAGCCCAATCCCCGACCCATATCTGCACCCACCTGCCAATTCTGAGGATGAAAGAATAACTGAGGCCCTGTCAGACTCTAGGCACCACAGGTGCTGTTCATGGTGCTAAGCTTGGTGCTAAATCATAAAGATAACCATCCTGATGCATCCCCGTCCCCTTTTTTTGTGTGGAGACAGGGAGGAGTTAGTAAATACGCATCCACAGATTTATGGGAGAAAAATCTTTTCTTCTTGTATCTGAAGCTATAAATTCATCTCTAATCTGACTCTTATTATATATGTAAACAACTTTATAGGAGAAAGTAAAAGAATCCAATAAACCCTGAAGTCACCTCTCATTAAGCCACTCCTAGAGCTTGCCATAGTGCACAAATGTGTTTACATGGCATGGAGCAAACCTGGCACTTCAGGCCATGCCTGGCAGGCTGCCCTTGTGGACACTGTCTAGGATCTGCCTATTTCAAATGCTCACCCCTGTTCGTGGGCACATGATATTCTATCATATTTGCCTAACCATTCCTTGACTATCAGGCAACTAACTGCTACTAGCAGTAATGCAGCTAGGAACCCTGTTGCCTAATTGTGTATTTTTTTTCCTTTTGAATTTTCCCCCGGTGTAGCATTAGGTCTAACTGCATAGGGGACTGACTTTTAAACTCTGGTGAGGGGCTGCCCCATGATGGACCTCCCTGGTGACAGTCAGGACTCACTGCTGCAGGCCTCTGGGCAAGAAGAACTTTGGGGACCCTACTGAAGACCAGCAAGGGAACACAGAAGTAGTACAGACAAGACAGGCTCTCAGTCAGGCTATCTGGGGTCCCATCTCAGTTCAATATATGACAAGTTGAGTAGATTTGGGGGAAATCTGAGCCCTCCAAGCCCTTGTTTCCCAAAGGAACTGGATGGCTCTGGAATTTGGAGTAATAATTCTCTGGCCAGTCCAGCCCTGGAGCCAATTCCACTGGAATCAACATGGTCTGCCTCACCTCCCACCCTAACCTGTCTGATTCACCACACCTCCAGACTCTGGGCTGGGCCCTGCCATTCCTTACCCAGGCCCAAAGAGCCCAGAGCACACATTGGCTAGCAAAGACGATCTTGGGGTTTTCTTGCTAAACAACAGCAGTAATATTTGTGTGTCTAATGATTGTTAAATATGATCATTCCCATTTATCAGTGAAGTTTTGTCTAAAAACATTCATAAAACCTTACAAAAATTCCAAAACAAATAATGAAAACTTACATCTCCCACATCAAGTTCAAGAAATAAAACTTTATGGCTATAACTGAAGCTCTCAGCCCCTTATATATCCTTTCCCAACCCCAACTTCCTTTCCTCCCTCCCCAAAAGTAACCACCACTCTGAGTTTGGTATTTAAGTTTCCTTGCATATTTACAAATACTTACTACACATGTGGATATCTAAAATAATAGGTAGTATTGTTTTGAAGGTTTTTAATTTTTTTGTAAAGTTATACTTAACGTGCCCTTCTACTTTTTTTCACTCTACATTATTATCTTGAGATTTTTCCATGTAATTCATGCTTGTCACCACTGTATAGTATTCAATACACTGTATGCTATAACTTCTCTATTCTCCCATTGATATTAGACTGTTTCACATTTTTCTCAGTTATAAACACTGCTGCAACGTGTGTGCATGTCTCCTTGTGCACAAGTGAGAGTTTCAGGACTGGAACTGCTGGCTCAAACAGTATGCACATCTTCTGTTTTGTCAGATGACAGTAAAATGTTTCCAGAGGGTTATACTAATTTATACACCCAACAGTAGCACATGGGAATTCACAGTGCTCCACAACATTGGCCTTGCTTGTTGTTCAACTTTGTAACTTTTGCCAATCTTATATGAAATGGCATCAGTGGCATCTTACTGAGTTACCCCTGGTTTTATTGAGGTATAATTTATATCCAATAAAATTCACCCACTTTAAGTGTAGAATGTTAGTTTTTTTTGTGTGTGTGAGACGGAGTCTGGCTCTGTCGCCCAGGCTGGAGTGCAGTGGCCCGTTCTCAGCTCACTGCAAGTTCCACCTCCCGGGTTTACGCCATTCTCCTGCCTCAGCCTCCCGAGTAGCTGAGACTACATTAGCTGGGACTACAGGCGCCCGCCACCTCGCCCGGCTAGTTTTTTGTATTTTTTAGTAGAGACGGGGTTTCACCGTGTTAGCCAGGATGGTCTTTATCTCCTGACCTCGTGATCCACCCGTCTCAGCCTCCCAAAGTGCTGGGATTACAGGCTTGAGCCACCGCGCCCGGCCGAATGTTAGTTTTATACAGCTGTGTAATGACCACTATGATCAAGATGTAGAAAAGAGCCATTACCCTAAAAAGTTCCTTCTTGCCCTGATTCCCAGTCCTAAGCAACCACTGATCTGCGGTCTGTCACTTGAGTTTTGCCTTTTTTTCTTTCCAATTACATATAAACGGAACCATATGGTATATATTCTTTTTGGGTCTGGCTTCTTTCACTTAGCATAATTATTTTATGATTCTCCTTGTGACAGCTTGTATCAGTACTCTCTTCCTTTTTATTGAAGAGTAGTATTCCACAGAACGAATATGGATGGCCATTTGGGTTGTATCAGTCAGCCCATGCTGCCATAACAAACACCACAGACTGCATGACTTAAACAACATATATTTATTTACTCACAGTTCTGCAGGCTGGGAAGTCCATGATCAACGTGCTGGCAAATTCAGTTCCTGCTGAGGGCCCTTTTCCTGGCTTGCCTTTTCCCCTTCTTGCTATGTCCTCAAATGACCTCTCCTCTGTACATGTGCAGACAGAGTCCTTCTTGTAAGGACTCCTGTTCTATCAGATTAGAGTTCCATCCTTATGACCTCAGTTAACTTTATCTTCATAAGGTCCAATCTTCAAATACAGGTATACTGGAGTTTGGTGGTTGAACATCAATCTCGGGCGGGGGGACATAATTCAGTCTGTAACAGGGTTATTATGGATAATACTGCTATGAACATTCTTTTACAAGTGTTTATGTGGACATATGTTTTCATTTCTCTGTGATAAACACCTAGGACGGGCAAGTATATGTTTAACTTTATAAAATACTGTTAAACTGTTTTACAAAATGGTTGTACCATGTTGCTCCACAATGAGTAGTTCCAGTTGCCTACATCTTCACCAGTACTCGTTAATTTCACTCATTTAAATTTTAGCCATCCTAGTAAGTGTGCAGTAGTATCTCATTGTGGTTTTAAATTTCATTTCCTTAATGACTAATGATATTGTGTCTATTTTCAAATGCGTATCTATTACCTATGTATCTGTTAAAACTTTTTGCCCTTGTATTATTGGGTTGTCCTCTTAAATTGCAAGAACTCTACATATTCTGGATACAAGTCCTTCATCAGATATATGTTTTGCAAGTATTTTCTCCCAGTCTGTGGCATGCCTTTTCCTTTTCCTTTGCGGTTTTAATTTGCATTTTCTTTATTACTAGTGAGGAAGAGCCTTTTCATATGTTTATTGGTTGTTCAAGTTTCTTCTATGAATTATCAACCTACATACTTTCTTTTGAGGTATTTTGTCTTTTTCTTAATAAGATCTGAGCAGCTTTGAGAAAATAATTCCTAGGAGCCCCCTCCAACTACCTACCTGAATCTTTCTGTTCCTGCCCTCACTGGGGGTGAGATGTCTGTGCTCCTCGCTAAGGGGCCAAACTGTTCACTTGTGCATCAGATCCTATCTCACCTGCTCTGGCTCAGCACTCAATGCTCTCATCATCCTCTTCTTCCTGAATTTCTCAGTCTTCCCACGGATATGGGATCAATGCCATTAACATATATAAATATGCTGCTGTTTTCCTATCTGAACCAAAAATAAAACAAAACCAAAGCCCCTCTCTTGTTCCCATCTTCTGTCAGCCACTGCCCCAGAGTTCTGCTCCTTTTGTAGAAAAACTCCTTGAGTCATCACCACTTGTTGTCTCCAATTCCTCTTCTCACCATTCTTTTTCTATTTAAAAAAAACTGTGGTAAAATACACATAAAATTTATCATCTTTTGTTATTTTTGAGTGTACAATTCAGTGACATTAAGCACATTCATAATGTTGTGCAACCATCATCATTATCCATTTCAGAACAGTTTCATCGTTTCAAACTAAAACACCATACCCTTTAAACAATAACTGCCCACCCTCAGCCTGGGGTAACCATTGTTTTGCTTTCTGTCGCTATGAATTTGCCTATTCTAGGTATCTCATATAAGTAGAATTATACATGTCCTTGTGTCAAGCTTATTTCACTCAGCAAAATGTTTTCAAAGTTCATCCATATTGTAACATGTGTTGGAATTTCACTCCTTTTTATGGTTGAATATTATTCCATTGTAAGTATATACCATATGTTTATTCATTCATCTGTTGATGAACATTTGGGTCATTTCCATCTTTTGGCTATTGTAAATAATGCTGCTATGAACATTGGTGTACAAGTATCTGTATGAGTCCCTGTTTTCAATTATTTAGGGTATATAAATACCTAGAAGTGGAATTGCTGGGTCATGTAATAGTTCTATGTTTAACTTTTATGGAACCATCATACTGTTTTCCACAATGGCTGAACCATTTTACATGCCCACCAGCAATACATAAGGGTTCCAATTTCTCCACACTCATCAACATTTGTTATTTTGTTTTTGTTTGTAATTAACACTATCCTAATGGGTGTGAAGTGGTATCTCATTATGGTTTTGATTTGCATTTCCCTAGTGACTAGTGATATTGAGCAACTTTCATGTGTTTATCGGCCATTTGTATTTCTTCCTTGGAGATTTGTCTATTCAAGTCCTTTTCCTGTTTCTAAATTAGGTTTTGGGTTGACATTGAATTGTAGAAGTTCTTTATATATTCTGGATATTAATCCCTTATCAGATACATGATTTGCAAATATCTCCCATTCTGTTTGAGTTGTCTGGTCACTCTCTTGATGGTGTCCTTTGATGCACAAAAGTTAATTGTTATAAGGCCCAATTTATTTTCTCTTTTGTTGCTTATATTTTCAGTATCACATTCAATAAATCATTGTCAAATCTAATTCTTGAAGACATTCTCCTATTTTCTTCTAAGAGTTTTATTGTTTTAGCTTTTACGTTTAGGTCTTTTATCCATTTTTAGTTAACTTTTGTATATCATGTAAGGTAAGGGTCCAACTTCCATTATTTTGCATATGGATATACAATTTTCTCATTACCATTTGTCAAAAGGACTGTTTTCTCCCCATTAAATTGCCTTGGCACCCTGTCAAAGCATTTTTTTGTGGGCTCTCTATATATCCCTTTGGTCCTTATGTATTTCTTTATGCCAGTGCCACATTTTTAAAATACATAGCTTTGTAACAATTTTGAAGTCAGAAAGTATGAGTCCTCCAACTTTGTTCTTTTTTCTCAAGATTCTTTTGACTATTTGGGATCCCTTGAGAGTCCATAAGAATTTTAGAATAGGTCTATTTCAGCAAAAAACATCATTGGGGTTTTGATAGGGATTGCGTTGACTCTGTAGATCGCTTTGGGTAGTACTGTCATCTTAACGATATTAAGTCTTCCAATCCACAAACACAAAAACTCTACTTATGACTTCCTTAATTTCTTGAAGCAAAGTTTTGTGGTTTTTGGTGCACAAGTCTTTCACCTCCTTGGTTAAATTTCTTTCTAAGTATTTTGTTCTTTTTGATGCATTCTAAATGGAATTGTTTTCTTAATTTCCTTTCCAGATTGTTGTTAGTGTACAGAAATGCAATCAGTTTTTGTGTGTTGATTTTGTATCCTGCAACTTTGCTGTTTATTAACTCCTAGCAGTTTTTTGGAATCTTTAGGGTTTTCTACATATAAGATCATATAATTTGTGAACAGTGGTAATTTTACTTCTTCCTTTCCAATCTGAATATCCTTTATTTCTTTCTCTTGCCTAACTGCTCTGGCTAGGACTTCTAGTATCATCTTGAACAGAAGTCGTGAAAATAGGCATCCTTGTCTTGTTCCTAATCTTGGGGTAAAAGGTTTCAGTCTTTTACCATTGACTATAATGTTAGGTGTGGGTTTTTCATATATGGCCTTTATCATGTTAAGGAAATTTCCTTCTATTCCTAGTTAATGATCATTTTTCTCATGAAAGGAAGTTACATTTTGTCAAATGCTTTTACTGCATAGAGATGATCACTATTCCTTCCTGAATCTAATCCAGTAAGGTTCTTGCCCTGTCACTGCTCAAAGTTGCTCTTATCAATGTTATCTCTTTGCTAATCCAAAGCCATTTCTCAATCTTCAATTTACTTGACTCTTCAGCAGCTTTAGCCTGGGTGATCACTGCCTTTTTCTGGAGATGATTCCAGGACACCACACTTGCAAATGACCTTACTGGCTATTTCCTCTTACCTACCTTGCTGGTTCTTTCACATCTCCCAGACTTCTAAACATTGGAGTGCCCAGTTCAGTCCTTGGACATCTTCTCTCTAGAAGATGTCATCTAGTCTCATGGCTTCAAATACCATCTCTATGTTGATGACTCCCAGACATCTCCTTGAGCTTCTGAGCCCTATGTCCTACTGGTTACTGCCTACTCAACACTTTCACCTGGATATATTATTAGAGGGATCATAATTAACAGGTTCAAAACTGAGCCCTTGATATTCCTGCTCAATCAGGCTCCTCTTCCAGTCTTCTTCACTCCATTATTGACATCTTCATTCTTCAAGCTGCTCAGGCCAAAACTATGGATTCATTATTGACCTTTCTCTCACACCCACATACAAGGCATCAGCAAATCCTGTTGGCTCTGCCTTTAAAATGCATTATTTAGTCCATTACTTCTTGTCACCTTCACTGCTACCAGAGCCTCCCTCTCCTCTCATTTGGATGGCTGCAGTGGCCCCTTAAAAGGTCTTCCTGCTTCTGCTCTAGCCTTCCACAGTGTGTTCTCAGTACAAGAGTGATCCCTTCAGAGTATCAGTCAGATTAGCTCTCTTCTGCACCCTCAGAGTAAAAGTCCTTTCAATGGTCTGCAACAGACCCTGCATTATCTGGCCCCTGTCACATTCTGATCTGGTAATGGATTTTTTGATATGCATCAAATGAAAACCAAACAAACATAAAGGAAAAATAGACAAATTGAATTTCATCAAAATAAAAAAATTGTGCTCTTCAAGAGACATCACTGAGAAAATAAAAAGACAACCCATAGAATGGGAGAAAATATTTGCAAATCATATACCTGAAAAGTAACTTCTATCCAGAATATCAAAAGAACCTTTATAACTCATTAACAAAAATATAATCTAGTTTTAAAATGGGTAAATGCTTTAAATAGAATTTCTCCAAAGAAATTCCATTTAAGAATATACAAATGACCAACAAGCACAGAAAAGATGCTTGACACCATTAGTCATTTTGAAATGGAAATCAAAACCACGAGATACCACTAGACTGGCAGGACAATAACAGTGTTGGCAAGGATGTGAAGAAACTGGAACACTCATACTCTGATGGTTACAATGTAAAATGGTGCAACTGCCCTGAAAACAGTCTGGAAGTTCCTAAAAAAATTAAATATAGTTATCATATCATGTCATAGTTATGTCAGCAATTCCATTCCTAGGTACATACCCAATAGAATTAAAAACATGTTCACACAAAAACATGTACACAATTGTTCAAAGCAGCATTATTCTAATAGCCAGAAAAGGGAAACAATCCAAATGTCTATCAAACGATGAATGGATAATGTGGTAGATACACACAATGGAGTATTATTGTCATAAAAAGGAATGAATAACTGATTCATGCTACAACATGAATGAGCCTTGAAAACACTATGCTAAGTGAAAAAAGACCCAAAAGGCCATATATTGATGTTGTATAATCCATTTATATGAACTGTGCAGAATAGGCAAATCTATAGACTGAAAGTGGATCCTTGATTCCCATGGGCCTGGGGGAGGGTGGAATAGAAAATGGGTATGAGAATTTCTTTTGGAGTGATAAACAGGTTCTGGAATTAGCTAGCGGTAATGGTCGAAAACCTTGTGATTCTACTAAAATACTACTGAATTGCACACTTTTAAAAAGAGTAAGTTAAAAAATAAACAAAAGGAATGTCCTATGAGGCCTTTGAACCTGGATGTCAAATTGCCAGCTCCAAGCAAAGTTCAATCCATCATCCAAGATGCACACCAAAAAGACAAATAATGATATAGTATTGATATAGTTTATTCTTATCAAGAGAATAAACCTCTAAAATGAGGAAAATAAATATAGTGAACATTTCCTCAACTCTTTTAGATGACTAGAGAGGTGTATCTTTATGCTTTTTGAAGAATGACTGATATTCCTTTTAGAAAAACATCTTACATCTTGTACAAGTGTACATCTACAAACACATCTTGTACATCTTGTACAAATACAGGCATATTTGTTGAATTGAGTGATAGGGTTCCACGTCAACACCAACCATCTCTATGCATTCAGCAAGTGACTAGATGGCAGGCCAGGTCCTCTCAGGACAATGCTTCCTCCAAGACGGACTTCTTTCTGCCCTTTTCACTAACTGCCCAGCGAGGCCGACCACCAGCTGTCAGCAGTCTTCAGGTCTGGCCTTGGCTTGCGTGTCTGACCCACATGGTGAACACACCCTGGAGAGCCTTGAATATCCTTCAGCTTCTTCACTGGTAGAAAGATGGGGTCAGACTAGATCAGGGATATCAACACTAGGGCCCCTAAGAAAAGGCAGGTGGCTGGTGACCAAAGAGTTCTGAGGTTTGGGCATGTTGAGTCACAGTATGGAACAGGCCCCTTACTGCAGGGCCTTTCTGGGCTTTAAGGTGTTGGTGTGGGAAGCAGGACAGATGTAGGGAATGAGCTGAGCCCTATCAGATTGGGCTGACATTGTGGTTCTGACACTCCTCAACTGTGTGATGTCAGGCAAATTATTCCACTTTCCCAAGCGTTAGTTTCCTCACCTCTAATACAGGAACAAGAGTAGCTCCATCACGGGATGGCTGGGAGGGAATGTGTTAAAGTGGAGATAAATGATTAACATTCTGTGAATTACAACTTTGCCCTAGCCCCCATGGGAGCTCAAGGGTTTTGAAGGGTAGGAGTTTGCCAGCAAGAGGTGAAGGTGAAAGGAACCCAAGGCAAGGGAAAGAGCAAGTACAAAACATGCAGGCAGGACTGGACACGGTGGATTTGAGAACGGCTGACATGTAGATGTCTGGGGGGACTCAGCATGGTGGGGATAGCATGAGGGAGACGGGTACTAAGGAGTCATCGAGGAAGAGAACTCTTGTTGGAGTGGTGGGCTAGGACCAGATCCACATCACAAGGGGCCATGGAATGGTTTTAGTAAGCTCATTCTGTCAATTGTGCTGACCACAGTAAAGGAAGACGGCAATGAAGGTGCTACACCACCGAGGAGGGTCTGGACAAGACCCTTTGCTCTCCTAGCCTCCTGGCCATCAGGTCCCTCTCAACTGCAGGAAATGTATGAAGACTTGGGGCCAGAGATCAGACTCAGGAGAGCTGAGAGGGCCCTCAGACACCCCAGGGGAGAAGTGAAGCAGGTAAGTGCCGGGCTTGAAGCTCTGTGCTGGGAAAGTGTGCAGGCAGCACACAGCCCACTTTGAACTAGGAATTACATTCACATGGTCTAAGATACAAAAAGAACAAGGAGGCCGGGCGTGGTGGCTCACGCCTGTAATCCCAGCACTTTGGGAGGTCGAGGCAGGCAGATCACGAGGTCAGGAGATCAAGACCGGCCTGGCTAACACGGTGAAATCCCATCTCTACTAAAAATACAAAAAATTAGCTGGGTGTAGTGGTGGGCGCCTGTAGTCCCAGCTACTCAGGAGGCTGAGGCAGGAGAATGGCACAAACCCGGGAGGCGGAGCTTGCAGTAAGCCGAGATTACACCACTGCCCTCCAGCCTGGGTGACCGAGAGAGACTCCGTCTCAAAAAAAAAAAAAAAAAAAAAAAAAAAGAACAAGGGGATCTGAGAAAAAAAAAAAAAAAAAAGAACAAGGGGATCTGAGAAAGAAAAGAAAACGACAGAAGAGCCCTAAAGGTAAACGCTGGAAGAACAGAGTGGCAGGGAAGGGAGGAACCTCTGAACCACTTTCTTTCCCTAGTAAGTAAAACAAGGTCTCCAAAGGGAGGTCAAACTTTTCTCCTTGAGAGCACCAGGAGAATGAGCAGACCCTGTGCAGTTCAAAGAGCCTTAGGCTGTGTGACCTCAGGAAGTAACCACAAGATCAAGCTCTAGCAGGTGTCAGAGCAACCGAGGCCACAAGGCTTCTGTACCTGCCTCACTCTCCTGCCTCCTCTACACCGGGATTTCAGCTCACTCTGGCTCCCTCTTACTCCAAAGGGAAAGAAAGAATTAAGATACCGTACCTGCTAGTTTTAACTTACAAAAAAAAAGTATTTATTCACCCAGTTTTCCTCTTCTTGCCATAATACATAAGCATGACACAGATGGCCTGATACATCAGCATGGAATTGTCAGAAGGCCCCACCAGTCACTGCTTCTAGAGTTACATGACTGGCTTTTGTTTGGCAACAGGAAAATTACAGCGTGGTTTCAAGTACCATACACATAGCAGACCAACCCCAGGATCTCCAGCATCTGTGAAGGCTCGCTGGGGTGGGCCTGGGAGCAAGAATCCAAAGCACTGTACAGATGATCAAAACACTTCCAGTAGAACACTGCTGCGGCTGCACCTCTCCTTAAGGAGCCAGAGTTATCCACCCTCAAGCCTGCTCCGTCAGAGGCCTGCTTCCCTTGGCTGATGGTCAGAAGGCTGCACAACTGGGTCGCCCTAGGACATAATCCCACAAGCCATCCCAAGGCTGGGCCACCATCGTGATCTTTCCAGTTGGTCCATTCAGCCAAGTGGTGCTACTGCTGCTTGTGTGGAAGGGGCTTCCAGGTGGGCGGAAGTTTCCTGTGGATCAGGGTGAGTCCGCAGAGAATGAGGAACACTCCTCCCCACCACAAGACCTCCTGGCACTCTCCATACAGCACATAGCCCAGAAAGGCCTGCAGGACAAAGACAACTGTGAGGGACTCAACTTCAGCGGGTGGGCACAACCTCACTCTCCTGGGACTAACTTCCTTCTAAGGGTGCCAGGAGGAAAGGTCTGGAGCCAGAAGCCTTGCGCTTGAAACCTAGCTGTCACTTTTATCAAGTCACCCTATTCAATCTCACCTGCACGAATGGAGAGGCTACCTCCCTCACTGCACTGGACCTCAGCAAGGTACACAAGACAGACCCAGTAGAGGACAGCAGGTAGACACAGCTGGTACCTGGTATTTTTTTCTCTCTCAATTCAAGATTGACTAGGCTCAGCTCCATCTTGTCAACCTCAGATTACATAGGGAAGAAAAGTCTCTGGGAATCGCAATGCTCTAAATCTCATGGAGCCTTGAGTGCACGAACCCTAGGAAACAGCTAGGATGCACAGTGACTTCAGAATGAGGGCTCCACCCTGGAGGCACAGCAAGCAAGTAGGCTTTTTACTGTCAGGCTTCACTCATATCTAACTTGAGAATTCCTCCATGATTAGAATTACATTTGCTTCATGAATAGAGCACTCATCCAGGGGTCAAGCCATAGCCCAACCTCTGCTTCAGTTCCTGTCCTTTCTCCTGTCTGGGAAAGGAGGGGTTACCCAAAGACAACTCACCCAGAACCCAGATTTAGGATAAGAGCACCACACCCTCAGGCTACTCACCGAGCTGAGGATATTTGAAAAAGTCACTGTGACAGATGCAATGGCTGAAGACATGGAGAAACTGAGGCCCCGGCTAAAGAAGGTCCACATCAGAGAATTGGTGCTCGCCATCACAATAATGCCTAAGACGCATAAACCCATGCTCACCTGCAGGAGAAAGTGTCACTGCAGCCACATCCACCCTGTGCAGCAACCTGCAGACCCCCTCACAGCACACCCAGCGCTGTGGCTGCTGGCACACAGGGTCCTACTGAGCTCCCACTACAGCTCAGAGGGCCTCAGAGCTTTTCTGCACAGGGCTTCATTTAACCCTCAGTGGGCAGCAGACCCATCTTACAAGTAAAGCAAATTCAGAGAAGACACTCATTTGGCCACCTTGCTGGCCATACGATCTTGGGAAGAAGCAAAATGCTAATCCAAAGTCAGTATTTTCTACTGAACACCAGCCCCTTATTGGTCTTACAATGACCAGTGCCTGAAGATCAGTCCCAGAGGGCCAAGTAGTTCTTACTCCGTAGGTAGTATGAGTTAAGTCAGGGATGGAGTTCTTACTTCTTGAGATCAGGGAAAGCACGAATTAGCAATGTCTGCTCTGTATTCCCACTCCCAAATCCTATACAAGTTACAGCCCAGCAAGGCTGACCCCCTCTGGGCATTCTTGAGCTTTTACTCTGTGTTAGGTCCTGTGCTAACTCTTAAGTTTAAGCATTCTCATTTATTCCTTTAACCTCATTTTACAGATAAAGACCCAGGGGCATTAAGTAACTTTCTTAAAGTGCTACAGTGATGAGAGCCACCAGGCTTCACAACCAGGCAGTGTACCTCCACGCTCTTAACTAGGACACAGCCCTGCCTGGGGGAAACACCTCAGACTATTTAGTGATCCCAGACATTCCTTGGAGAGCTTGTAGATAATTTCCT
>NW_016806413.1:1697665-1700794 GCF_001698545.2 Rhinopithecus bieti
CCCGGCCTTAGCCACTTTTTATGGAAGTCCTTCCACACTGTGCTGCTTCTTTCATAGGGTGGTTTTGTGGCTCAAATAAAAGCACAGATAAGGCCGAGTGTGGTGGCTCACGCCTGTAATCCCAGCACTTTGGGAGGCTGAGGTGGGTGATTATGAGCTCAGGAGTTCAAGACCAGCCTGGTCAAGATGGTGAAACTCCATCTCTACTAAAAGTACAAAAAAAAAAAAAAAAAAATTAGCCGGGCACAGTGGCGGGCATCTGTAATCCCAGCTACTTGGGAAGCTGAGGCAGATAATTGCTTGAACCCGGGAGGCGGAGGTTGCAGTGAGCCGAAATTGCACCACTGCCTTCCAGCCTGGGTGACAGAGTTAAGACTCTGTCTCAAAAAAAAAAAAAAAAAAAAAAAAAAAAAAAGCACGGGTAATTTCAGTAATGCCGTAATGCCAATATAGTACAAACTGTCCCATTTTGCAGATGAGGAAATTGAGGCTCAGAGGTCTCACTACACCACTCCATTGAGTAAAGAGCTGCTCAAAGATGATACCCTCTGAAAGCTCTTATGAGGAAATCAAGAGGTGTTGCATTGATCAACTCTGCATGCATTAAAGAATGTAAAGCGAATTTTCTTAGAACAAATGATGCCTCTACTAGCACTAAAGGTTAAGCATCTCAGAGCCACCTCCTCTGTAAAGCCGTCTCTGCTACTCCCCTACCTTCATACCAGTCCTGTGGTTGTTCCTCTGGTTGTCTGTCTCTCTGCTAGCCTGCAAGCTCCTTGAGGGCAGGGACTATATCGTTGTTAATCTCCAGGTCCCCAGCCTTGGTGATGATGGGCTGAAGTGATGCCATCCTCAGACACTGCTGAGAAGTGATTTCTGCCTCTTAGAAACTCCTGTGTACACACATCACCTAGGGATCTTGCTAAGATGAAGATTCTGATTAGGTCTAGAGCTAGACTGAATTTTGTTTGTTTGTTTTTAGAGGGAGACAGAGTCTCTTGTCACTGAGGCTAGGGTGCAACGTTATAATCATGGCTCACTTCAGCCTTGAGCTGCCAGGCTCAAGTCATCCTCTCCGCTCAGCCTCCTGAGTAACTAAGACTACAGGCACGTACCATCAAACCCAGATAATTTTTTTTTTTTTTGAGACAGGGTCTTGCTCTGCCAGGCTGGAGTACAGTGGTGGATCATAGCTCACTGCAGCCTCAACCTGCTGGGCTCAAGCAATTCTCCCACTTCAGCCTCCTGAGTAGCAGGGACCATGGGTGCATCATGCCTGGCTAATTTTGTATTTTTTTGTATAGACAGGATTTTGACATGTTGCCCAGGCTGGTCTTGAATCCCTGAGTTCAAGTGATCCACCTACCTTGGCCTCCCAAAGTGCTGGGATTACGGGCGTGCGCCACCGCACTCCAGCCCCAGCTTCAAAATTAGATTCTGGCCCTCAGATCCCACAACAGGACCTAATTAACCTCGCCTTCAAGGTGTACAATAATAGAGGCAGCCAAGTAGCAATGTATTTCTGAGTTGCAATTACTTGCCTGCACTGTGAGAGAAACCATAGCCACATCTCCAGCACACAAGAACTTCAAAACATCTGAACTGCAGTAGCCAGGCATTCCTTCAGGATCGCCTCTCCCAGGAGCTTGCCTCAAGTGCCGGAAATCTGGCCACTGGGCCAAGAAATGCCCACAGCTCGGGATTCCTCCTAAGCCATGTCCCAACTGTGTGGGACCCCACTGGAAATCGGACTGTCCAACTTGCCTGGCAGTTGGACAGTCCCAGAGCCCCTGGAACTCTGGCC
This sequence comes from Rhinopithecus bieti, assembly GCF_001698545.2. Lineage (NCBI taxonomy): Eukaryota > Metazoa > Chordata > Mammalia > Primates > Cercopithecidae > Rhinopithecus > Rhinopithecus bieti. The sequence continues at coordinate 1,699,470 of NW_016806413.1, forward strand.
CAAGGCTCTCTGACTGACTCCTCAGATCTTCTCAGCTTAGCAGCTGAAGACTGATGCTGCCCCATCGCCTTGGAGGACCCCTGGACCGTCACGGACACCGAGCTTCGGGTAACTCTTACAGTGGAGGGTAAGTGCATCCCCGTCTTAATCAATACAGAGGCTACCAACTCCACATTACCTTCTTTTCAAGGGCTGTTTGCCTTGCCTCCATAACTGTTGTGGGTATTGATGGCCAGGCTTCTAAACCTCTTAAAACTCCCCAACTCTGGTGCCAACTTTGACAACATTCTTTAATGCACTCCTTTTAGTTATCCTCACCTGTCCAGTTCCCTTATTAGGCTGAAACATTTTAACCAAATTATCTGCTTCCCTGATTATTCCTGGACTACAGCCACATCTCATTGCCACCCTTCTTCCCAACCCAAAGCCTCCTTTGCGTCTTCCTCTCATATCCCCCCACCTTAACCCACAAGTATGGGACACCTCCACTCCCTCTCTGGCAACCAATCACATGCCCATTACTATCCCATTAAAATATAATCATCCTTACCCTGCTCAACGCCAGTATCCCATCCCACAACAGGCTTTAAGGGGATTAAAGCTTGTTATCACTTGCCTGCTACACAGCATGGGCTTCTAAAACCTATAATCTCTCCTTACAATTCTCCCATTTTACCTGTTCAAAAGAGGACAAGTCTTACAGGTTAGTTCAGGATCTGCACCTTATCAACCAAATTGTTTTGCCTATCCACCCTGTGGTGCCCAACCCGTACACTCTTTTGTCCTCAGTACCTTCCTCCAAAACCCACTATTCTGTTCTTGATCTTAAAGATGCTTTTTTCACTATTCCTCTACACCCCTCGTCCCAGCCTCTCTTTGCTTTTACCTGGACTGACCCTGACAACCATCAGTCCCAGCAGCTTATCTGGGCTGTACTGCCGCAAGGCTTCAGGGACAGCCCTCATTACTTCAGTCAAGCTCTTTCTCATGATTTACTTTCTTTCCACCCCTCTCTTTCTCACCTTATTCAATATATTGATGACCTTCTACTTTGTAGCCCCTCCTTCTCAACAAGACACCCTCCTGCTCCTTCAATATTTATTCTCCAAGGGAAATCAGGTATCTCCCTCCAAAGCTCAAATTTCTTCTCCATCTGTTACCTACCTCAGCATAATTCTTCATAAAACATACATGCTGTCCCTGCCGATCATGTCTGATTGATCTCTCAAACCCCAACACCTTCTACAAAACAGCAACACCTCTCCTTCCTGGACATGGTTGGATACTTTCACCTTTGGATACCTGGTTTTGCCATCCTACAAAAC
>NW_016806413.1:1701933-1719012 GCF_001698545.2 Rhinopithecus bieti
TTCATCGTGTTAGCCAGGATGGCCTCGATCTTCTGACCTCATGATCCGCCCGTCTCGGCCTCCCAAAGTGCTGGGATTACAGGCTTGAGCCACCGCGCCTGGCCTCATTTCCTTTCCATCGTGGAAATCTATCCTTAAGGAAATCACTTCTCAGTGTTCCATCTGGCATTCTACTACTCCGCAGGGATTGTTCAGGCCCCCTCCCTTCCCTACACATCAAGCTCGGGGATTTGCCCCCGCCCAGGACTGGCAAATTGACTTTACTCACATGCCTTGAGTCAGGAAACTAAAATACCTCTTGGTCTGGGTAGACACTTTCACTGGATGGGTAGAGGCCTTTCCCACAGGGTCTGAGAAGGCCACTGCAGTCATTTCTTCCCTTTTGTCAGACATAATTCCTCGGCTTGGCCTTCCTACCTCTATACAGTCTGATAATGGACCACCCTTAATTAGTCAAATCACCCAAGCAGTTTCTCAGGCTCTTGGTATTCAGTGAAACCTTCATATCCCTTACTGTCCTCAATCTTCAGGAAAGGTAGAATGGACTAATGGTCTTTTAAAAACACACCTCACCAAGCTCAGCCTCCAACTTAAAAAAAAAGGACTCTGCCAAAAATAGAGCCCAAAAACTCACTAACCAAACAAGCAATTACACTGAACCCCCTTGGACACTCTCTAATTGGATGTCCTGGGTCCTCCCGATTTTTAGTCCTTTAATATCTGTTTTTCTTCTTCTCTTATTCGGACCTTGTGTCTTTCGTTTAGTTTCTCAATTCATACAAAACTGCATCCAGGCCATCACCAATAGTTCTATACAACAAATGCTCCTTCTAACAACCCCACAATATCACCCCTTAACCCAAAATCTCTCTTCAGTTGAATCTCTCCCCCTGTAGGTTCCCACGCCACCCCTTATCCCTCTTGAAGCAGCCCTGAGAAACATCGCCCATCATCTCTCCATACCACCCCCAAAATTTTTCACCACTCCAACACTTCACCACTATTTTGTTTTGCTTTTCTTATTAATACAAGAAGACAGGAATGTCAGGCCTCTGAGCCCAAGCTAAGCCATCATATCCCCGGTGACCTGCACGTGTACATCCAGATGGCCTGAAGCAACTGAAGATCCACAGAAGTGAAAATAGCCTTAACTGATGACATTCCACCATTGTGATTTGTTTCTGCCCCACCCTAACTGATCGATGTACTTTGTAATCTCCCCCACCTTTAAGAAGGTTCTTTGTAGTTCTCCCCACCCTTGAGAATGTACTTTGTGAGATCCACCCACTGCCAGCAAAACATTTCTCCTAACTCCATCACCTATACCAAAACCTATAAGAACAAATGATAATCCCACCACCCTTTGCTGACTCTCTTTTCAATCTCAACCCGCCTGCACCCAGGTGAAATAAACAGCCTTGTTGCTCACACAAAGCCTGTTTGGTGGTCTCTTCACACTGACGCGTGTGACACTTTCCTTGCAATGAGTGATGTTCTGGGTTGAATTGTGTCCCTGAAAAAGATATGTTGAAGTCTTAACCCCTGGTACCTGTGATGTGACTTTATTTGGAAATAGGGTCACTGCAGATATAATCAAATTAAGATGAGATCCTTAGTGTAGGCCCTAATCCAATATGACTAGTGTCTTTCTCAGAAGAGACAGAGGCACAAGGAAGAACACCAAAGATTCCTGACAACATCAGAAGCTAAGAGAAAGGCATGGAACAGATTCTTCCCTATGGCTCTGAGAGAATGTGGCCCTACTCACACCGTAATTTTGGACTACTGGCCTCCAGAACTGTCAGAAAAGAGATTTCTATTGTTTTAAGCCACCCAGTTTGTAGTCATTTGTTATAGCAGCCCTAGAGCTAATACAGGTGATCAGAGCCAAACCTCTTCATTATCAGCTTCAATATTCCACCTTCTTTTACCTCCAAGGCAGTTGCAGTGTCTGCTCGCTACCTTATATTTAATACTACATTAAAGTTCCTTTTTCATTTTTGGCCCATACTGATTTACTATTTATTATTCCTTGAGAGTTCAACTATGCATTACAATTTTTTCCTACAGTTTTATTAAAATGCACTCATTTTGAATGTATAGTTCCTTTTTTGTTTGTTTGTTTTTTGTTGGAGACAGAGTCTCACTCTGTTGCCCAGGCTGGAGTGTAGCGGTGCAATCTTGATTCAGTGAAACCTCTGCCTCCCGGGTTCAAGTGATTCTTGTGCCTCAGCCTCACGAGTAGCTGGGATTACAGGCACACACCATCACACACAGCTAATTTTTGTATTTTTAGTAGAGATGGGGTTTTGCCATGTTGGCCAGGCTGGTCTTGAACTCCTGGCCTCAAGTGATCCACCTGCCTTGACCTCCCAAAGTGCTGGGATTACAGGTGTAAGTCACCACACCCAGCTGTATAGTTCATTTTTTAGTAAATATAGAGTTGTGCAGCCATCATCACAAAGCAATTTTAAAACATTTCCACCACCTCAAAAAGTTCCCTGTGCCCAGTCATTCCCACTCCCATCCTAGCTCCAAGCAGCCAATGATTTACTTTCTATCTCTATAATTTTGCCTTTTCTGGACCTGCCGTATAAATAAAAACATACAATATGTGGTCTTTTGGGTTTGGTTTCTTAGCATTTTTTTGAGATTCATCATGTTGTAGCATGTTCCTTTTTTACTGCCAAGTAATATTCTGTAATATGGAAAAATGTTCAATAGCATTAATAATTAGGAAAATGCAAGTGATATAACTACACACCACTAGGATGGCTGCAGTAAAAAACCTGACGATAACAAGTGTTGGTGAAAATGTGGAGAAACTGGAATACACTGTTGGTAGAAATGTAAAATGGTATACCTAAATGGTAAATTTGTAAAACAGGCAATGTCTTAAAAAGTAAAGACATGCTTTTCAGTTAACCCAGTAATTCTACTCCTAGGCATGTGCTCAAGAGATATGAAACATATGTCCACACCATGACTTATACATGAACATTTATAGCTCCATTATTTATAATAGTCCTAAACTGGAAACAATTCAAGTATCCATCAACTGGTGAATGGATAGTGTAGCATATCCATAAAATGGAATACTTGTCTCAATAAAAAAGAAAGAAGGCCCGATACATAGAAGTTTCTTGAGGGCAAGATTTTATTTGCTTTGTTTACTGATGATTAGTGCCTGGCATATTGTAGGTGTTCATTAAGTATGTGTTCAATGAACAGAATGAACAATGTAAGTCACTTTAATTATTATCTTAAAAAATGGCTTTATTTACAGTCATGGAAAATGCTCAAGAAAATACCTAAAGTAAGAATACAAAAATAATCTATATTAACAAGTTTGCTTCTTGTACCTGCTACTAAGTCAGTCATTAAACTCACTGCAGGTGTTGGAACCGCCATATATTGTTAGAACTTCCATAAGAATCAAAGGAGATTATGGCATAATCTAAGAAGAAAATGATCTGGCTAACGTCCAGTGTAAACCTTAGCTACAGGCTTTTATTTTTACAAAGACAAAAGGTTTTCTCTTACAGTTGATTCAAAGCCTCGAAGTGGGCCACTTATTAGCAGACTGCTGACTGATGCAGGGTGTATATGGATGCAGAATGTTCATCAGAAACTTGAGGTTCAGCCACCACCACCTTATACACATTTAATAATTAAGGTCTGTTAATACAGCTCTCCTAAGTGGCCAAGAGTAGGTCTTACTTGTAAAAGAGAAGAAATATCTTCAAACAAGGTGATGCCTCGGTAGTTGACCGGAATCCTCATGATTCACTTCTTTTCTTTTCTTTTAAAAATACATTTTCAGCACGCAACTTTTCTGTCTCCTAAGTAATTTTTAAAAAACAAAAGGAAAAAAACTAAGGCTCTAATTATTACAGGAAGTGTGTTTTTTTGTTTTTGTTTTTTTGGCATTCATTAAGTGTATATTTCAAATTAAGACTGGAATTTTCCATGCGCAAACTAAACATTTAACAAGAATCTGCTGTCTATGAAAAGGTAACTGATTGAATTAGGCTCAGAATAGCAACGATGAACACTTTTTTTTTTTTGAATTCAGGAAGCTCCCTGAAGTAAGAAGTTGACTGATTCAATAATTAAGTTTTAATTTGGTTTTAATAAAATAATCATTTTTAAACCAGACATAATTTATTCAGAATAATTTTTAGGTTTACCTCAGCAAGCCTGACATTTTCCTTCTTTAGTCGTACTACGTACTGAATCTTCTGATGCAGGTTTTGGTGACCTACCAACTTTCCATTTTCCTCAGCAAGACACTCCACCTGCTTCCTTAACATTTCTGTCTCCTGCAGGTAATCAAATCCAAGGAGGGAAAATTAGAAGTAGGTCTTAATTTTCTTTTAAAGCTACATTATTTCTTGCCTTCCAGGAGCACAGGAAGTCAGAGAGTCCAGAATCCCAGCTTTCATGGCCTCACAACTCTTCATACAATAAAGCAACTCTGAACTAAGGACACCCAATCACAGAAGTGAGTTTTACGCTAATTAGTTCTATTCATTTGAGTGTTCTAAGTATCATGAAAAAACCAACACACTAGCACACCTGGGATGTTCTCTCCCTTTCTTCATACATTTCTTCCAGCTTCGATCTCAGTTGTTCTTTTTCCTGGAATGCTTTAGACTCCAAAGTTCTGGTTCGTTCAACTTCGTCAGTCATTCTAAGGCATTCCATCTCTTTGTTGTAAAGGGCACTTTGGATTTCTTCTAGGCTGTAAAAATAGGTATCACTTTATAGTATTTGAAAGAAACATAATCATAAAACAGTGCTCCAGTTAGATATGTGTCCTTCAAGGCCAGAATTTTGATTTGAAAGTATTACTAATCTTTAGCCCTCCTCTGCTGATGGCAAAAGAAGACAGTAAGTGCTACATATCAGATATGCTTTTTTTGGTTTTGTTTTACCCAAGACTTTCATTTTGGAAAACTCCTCAAAGCATTTTCTAAACAATAAAAATTTAGAATAAAATTGTTTAGGTTCAGCCCACTTGGGGCAAATGTGATTTAAGTATTATTATAATCTGCATGGTTTATTCAGTATCCCCTATCTTGATCATTTCTGATTTCAGAAACTGGTCCTCAGACAGTGGGACACCAATCATTTCTTCAAGGATGTGTTGTTTAGAATTTATACACTTCATATACATTTCACTGACTTTATAAAATGGTCTGAATCCTGTAAGTTTTCCAAAACAAATGCCTTCCCCCCCGCACCCCCTGCCTTAGGGACAGGGTCTCACTCTGCTGCCCAGGCTAGAGTACGCTGGCACCATCATAGCTCACTGCAGCCTCCAATTCCTGGGCTCAAGCAATCTTCCTGCTCCAGGCTTTGGAGTATCTAGGACTGCTGGCATGCACCACTGTGCTTGGCTAATGTTTTAAAAATTATCCATAGAGATAGAGTCTTGCTATGTTGCCCAGGCTGGTCTCAAACTCATGGCCTCAAGCAATCCTCCGTGATCTCCCAAAATGTTGGGACTACAGGTGTGAACCACTGTGCCAGGCCTGTTTTTTATTTTATAATGCTCATGAAATGTAATGTTGACTGTTGAAATGATGTATTATTACACCATTCAAGGCCAGCTAATTTCTAGCTGTTGATTACCAAAATGATATAATACACAAAATTTAATACACCAAAGCCAGCTAATTTCTAGTTGTTGATTGCTAAGATAATATAATACACAAAATTTAATACACTAAGGCCCAGCTAATTTCTAGGCAAGTTGTTTTTGGACTACATTCTGTGGATCTCAGAAGGACAGTGTGGGGAGAAGGGCACTGATGCTCTCCCAATTCATTGTTGGCTTCGTATTGGTTCCCCATTACTTTTTTTTTTTTTCCGAGATGGAGTCTCGCTGTGTCACCCAGACTGGAGTGCAGTGGCCGGATCTCGGCTCACTGCAAGCTCCGCCTCCCGGGTTCACGCCATTCTCCTGCCTCAGCCTCCCGAGTACCTGGGACTACAGGCGCCCGCCACCTCGCCCAGCTAGGTTTTGCATTTTTTAGTAGAGACAGGGTTTCACTGTGTTAGCCAGGATGGTCTCGATCTCCTGACCTCGTGATCCACCCATCTCGGCCTCCCAAAGTGCTGGGATTACAGGCTTGAGCCACCACGCCCGGCCTGGTTCCCCATTACTTTTTAAAGCATCTTCAGAAATATATGGATAACATAACGTTTAAAATTGCTGTCGTAGGCTGGGATTGATAAAACAGTGCATGCCGTTTGCTGAAACGTGCTTCACTTGCCCGCAGTGAAGTCTGGCTTGCTGTATGTTCCAGAGACAGCATATCATGAAGACTCTTGGTTACTAGACTATGAAATAAATTATACAACAAGTTAAATAGTTTTTACTCTTTTTGCTAGAAGACCTCGAATAGATACTAGTTCTAAAATAGCTGTAATTCAACTAACTAGCTGGATTCTCAAAAATCCTGTAAATAATCTGGGTTTCTGACTTAGCTTTACCATTAATTAGCTAGGAGCTGGACTCTGAATGGCTCATACACAGCTGAAAAGGCTGTTTTCCTATGTATACTCTGATTCTATGAAGCAAATGACTCAATGATTGGGTAACAAATCTTTCATAAATTGGGTGGTCTTTGTCAGCTGATCATTAAAAAGTTTTTATGGTAAATCACCATGTAATTTTTGACATATTTACTTGCATAAAGTTCAAATAATTAGAAGATAGTACTCTATCAAAACTCCTTCCATTGCCATTTACTTAACTATGTGAACAAGATTTCTCAGCATTTAAATCTATAAAAGCAGAAAATAGGAATAGAGTTGATGCTGAATCCTGTCTCATTTGAGTACAGCAGAAAATTAGCTGACTGAAGAAAAGCATTAGGTTAAAATACATTAAGAGATGCATTTTCACTAAAATTTTCCCTATGTATAATAATTATTTATAAAAATTTCCAGTAAATTTAGGGCACACTGATTAATAATTGCATTGTGAACTCAATTGGAAATATAACAAAGTCATATGATTAAAATAAATTTTTACAAATTACTTTCAATTTGTGTGTGTGTATGTATGTACACACATATATTTTATTGTTAAGTAGTATGATGGGGTTATGAATAAAAAAAATTTTCCGAATATATTAAATCAATATAAATCCCTGCAGGGTGGTAGAGAAATTCAAATTACAAAGGAAAAACAAAAATTTTAGACTGAGAAGTCATGGTATTTTTTAAACAGATAAAAAAGCAGCAAATTAGTAATTATGGTTTAAGAATGGCAAACGAACTTATTTCTTTTCTCGTTTTTAAAAAAATTTATTAAAAAAAATATTTTAGAAATGAGACAACAGGGTTTCACCATGTTCCAGGCTTGGATCTCAAAACTCCTAAAGGCTCAAGCGATCCACACTGCCTTCAGCCTCCCAAAGGGTGTGAGCTACTGTTGGCCCAGCCAACAGCTTTATTTTCCCCCATGACATATATTGTAATCTTCAGAATGGTCTATTCTTTTAACAATTTAAACTTATAATGAAAAATTTTACGATATAAATTAACTTCCAAAAATATGCACAAAGATGGTATATGATGTCTCCAAAATCTATCATATAATATCAAAAATGTTTTGAAGATGGGAGGAGTATCACCGAGAAAAGTGCCCAATAGCTCTCTAATGTTTTGTTGTGTTAAGCCAACCAAGCTTACTTTAGTTTGAATTTTACCAGGAAATATATGTACAACCTTGTTTCCATTCAAAGGACTGAGCCATTTATTAGCTACTTAATTAATATGAAAAAACTGAATAATTAAACTCATGGCTTTGAAAATAAAGAGACCCAAGGGTCTTAGGGGACCAGAAGAAATCAAAGTATTGATTCTTGGGGTCTCAGAGGGCCTCAGGTTTTAAATCAGAGGAATCCACGAAGGCAGAAATGAAAAGGGACACTGGTAGTTTTATATTGTCTATTGCCATGAGGGAAAGGACCACAATCCTCAAGGGAAAGCTAGCTTTTCCTGGCTTTATTTTCTTAAGATTTCTTTGAAGTGGCTTCACATGAGAAATCCCTTTAGGCAAATTGGTAGTAAAAAAATTGTAAAACATTATTAACATTCACTTATTACTGTAGAAGGAAAGAAGTTTACCTACCTATGGGGGTATATCATTCCCTTTAGAGAGGAATAAGGAAAAGGATGATCAATAATTTGATTACAAAAATAGTTACACTTACTCTTGCTTTCATTTTCAGCATTTCTTCAATCTATTTTACTCTATAAGAAGATATAAAAAAAGAAAATAAAAAGATGACTTAGGTTCTTAAATAACATTGCTTTAAAAAGATAGAAAGGAACCAGCCTTTTCTCCTTCATGTGAATAAAATCAAACCAATATCTTTTTTCACAATCCCAGCTACACATACATAAAGGAAGTACCTATTTCGAAGACTTCAAGCACTATGCCCTCTAAGGCTTCAAACAGGCCTTGGTACTTGCTTCTAAATGAAGAATTATATGTGTGTATGCTGAGCAGCAGGCTTGCTATCTAGGCATGAAGACAAATTCTTAATTCTCAGCTGTGTCTAAATACTGATGGTAAATATCATGCTAAACAGTGGGAATACAGAAAAGACAGGAATTTCAATAGTAAAATGATTTCTAAAATATATAACCATAGATACTAACTATAAAAGCATTGCTCAGATAAGAAGAAACTATCATATATAAAAAAAAATTCTTACTTTTGCAAGTCCTTTGATACTTTCTTCTTGTTCATTCTTCAGCTGTTGATTGTCTGGATGATTCTGATCACTGCATAGATTAACAGGGGTGGGGAGGAGGCACAGGAAAACACTGCTAAGTATATTCAAGTATCAATTTCAAATTCAAATCTATTATATGCAGCAATGCCAAGGTGTGCAAAGAAAGGCTAACTCTATTGTGATTGGGTCAAGTCAACACAGTTGATAAATGTGATTGACACATGGGGATGAAATAAGGCACTTCCCCAGAACTCAGGATTCCTCCCAGTACAAAAGCAAGATGAGCAGAGGTGGGAAATATAATCAAGGACTGGCTGAAAGTAAAATACAGTAGAAACTTAGTTGAAAGTGGTAACATCTGAAGACCGAATGTGAACAAAAGGGGGCTGAAAGAAAGGGCCACAAGGCTGGTATGAATGTGATCAGCTGGGAGGGGACACATTTTGGGTAGGGAGTATCCCTCTGGCCTCAGGCTGGTGGAGCCCTTGACTCTGCTTTTGCTCAGGTTCCATAGTCAGTTGACATTTTCTGATAACCACTCTGCCTTTCCATGTATGTGGACACCAGGGCCAGAAGTCCCAAGCACCAGTATGTCTTCGTGGAAAAGGAATGTTCCAATATATAAAGTAAGGAAATCACATTCTAGATAATACATCTATCTCTGTGAGCCTGACCAGGTGAGGATAATAAGTTTCTGTGTGCAGCCCCTGGACCAGAGAGGCATCCCTCCCTCCCTCCTTGGAGAACCTTCCTGAATGTTGTAGGCTTCTCTAGGAATATCTCTCTCACTGGTGAGTAAAAGACTATTTCTTGAAAGAAAACAGAAGCTACAGTGAGGTTTCTTTCCCTTAACAAATCTGGCAGCCTAGACACAAATGGTAATGAGTCCTCAATGAAGAATTCACCCCAAATCATTAAGGAAAGATGTGTTTTCTGTCCACTAATCCAAGGATTGGCAAATGTCTTCTGTCAAGAACCAGACAGTAAATATTTTAGGCTTTGGGAGTCATGCGGTCTCTGCCACAGCTATTCAACTTGGCTACTGTAGTGCAAAAGCAGCCACAACAATATTAAAATGACAAGGTGTGACTGTCTCAATAAAACTTTATTTACAAAACAGGTTGAGAGCTGAATTTGGCCCCTGAGCTATAGTTTGCCCTTTCTCTAATTTTTCACAAAGAACAGTCTGAGTAGCTCTTTTTATATATAAGGGACGTGAAGCTATGAAATGAAAACTTTTTTTTTTTTTTTGAGACGGTGTCCTACTCTGTCCCAGGCTGGAGTGCATGTTGGCCAGGCTGGTCTCAAACTCCCGACCTCCAATGATCTGCCTGCTTCAGCCTCTCGAAGTGCTGGGATTACAGGCATGAGCCACCACACCTAGTGAAAAACATTTTTTAGGCCAGGCGCAGTGGCTCACGCCTGTAATCCCAGCACTTTGGGAGGCCAAGGCAGGCAGATCACGAGGTCAGGAGATTGAGACCATCCTGGCTAACACAGTGAAACCCCATCTCTACTAAACATACAAAATATTAGCCAGGCATGGTGGTGGGCGCCTGTCGTCTCAACTACTCGGGAGGCTGAGGCAGGAGAATGGCGTGAACCTGGGAGGCGGAGGTTGCAGTGAGCTGAGATCGTGCCACTACACTCCAGCCTGGGCGACAGAGTGAGGCTTCGTCTCAAAAAAAATATATAAATTTTTTTAAAAAGACATTTATTGAACATCATGATCAGACCTATGACATTTGGCAATCAACAGGATGAGTGCAAAGGAAAAAAAAAAAAACACATTAAAACTCTTTGTTAAGACTGCTTTACACTTTCCACAGAACAGAAACTAAAATAACGTGTTATACAATTAGTCACAAATACGGTCCTTGAGTTTTTTACCCATACACCTGAGTATTGTCTAAAACATATCTTTTTTGTAGTAGGTAGGCCCTGCTACCAACTGTGCTTGGCTGAGTTCACAAATCTGTTGTAACCTATAGTTTCCCTGTCACTTCTATGGCTCTCCTCTCCTGCTAAGCTTTGTTTCCCGGCATTAATTAAAACCTTCTGCCACTGCCATAGCTATTACCGCTACTGGAACTGCCTGTCAACGTAAAAAAAAAAAACTCAGACAGGCTCTTTAGAACAAACAGGCTTATCTAGGAATAGTAGAAGGATCGCAATTGCAGGGTTTGCAAGCTATGACGGGCCATTGGTGTATCCAGGGGAGTTGGGGAAAGGGAAAGCTTTTAAAGACAAAGAGAAATCCATGAAATAAAGCTCACAGGTCACAGAAGCTCACTGCAGGAGTTGGTGTTTGTTCATTGGTGGAGCTGGCTGTTGCTGAGTAACTGTCCTGGTACTGGCGGCTTGTCTGAACTACTGCAGGCCTGAAAAATTCCTGTGATAAGCTCTGTTGCAGGGTGAGTGTAGAAGTGGGGCATGTGGGACCTGCAGGAATTTCTTGTGATAAGGTATATTATAGGCATGTGCAGTGAGAACTTCTTTATGGCCTCCTGACTCCACTTTGTTAGGGTTTTGACATAAATGACTCCATTTTGGTACTGGCAATTTTCACATGCCTTAGCCACCTTGGTTTGATGGTTTGGCAACACAGTAGCCTCAGCCACCACAGGGGCCAGAGTTTCTGCCTCCAAAGTTTCTTCTCTTCATGGGGTCAAAATTGAAGATTGGTTGTTGTAATTACCAAAATTGTTGTAGTTCCCACCATCTCCAAAACTGCTTCCATCATTACTAAATCCATTATAGCCATCTCTCCTGCCTGCATATCCACCAATACGGCCGTCTCCAAAGCTACCATTACCAGTGAAATTTTTCCTTCATGACCAAAGTTGTTACTCCCACCAAAACCACCTCCATGACCACCACCAAAGTTTCCAGAACCACTCTGATCTCTCTGGCTGGCTGAAGTACTAACCATTTCTTTCTTCAACATGGTTTTCCATACTTCATGGTAGTGGCTATGTACTTTACGGTATTTCTGAGAGACAGTCTTATCCAGAGTCATGGCTGTCCTCAAAGGTAAAAAAAGTAAAGCTCCTCTTTTTGCCATTGCCTCAGTCAGTCATGATTTCAACCACTCCTGTTTTCTCGTACCTTCACAATAATCTCTTAGGTGATGTTCTTCAGTGTCTTCTGTGATGCCACCAACAAAGATCTTTTTTACAGTTAACCAGGCACCTGGTCTTTGAGAATCTTTTCTTGACATCCCTCTTTGGTTTCACAACTCTTTTATCTGCCTTGTGTGGCCTTGATTTATGGCTGCATCCACCTCCTCCACAGTGCCATCTGTGACAAACCAAATGCTTGGTGTTCGGGTCTCTCATTGCCATATAAGCCATGAGCTTTCCTCACTACTCAGAATGGCTCCCCAGACGCTTATTGGTTGTTTCAAATCTCACTCATCTGATGAAGAGCTTCTGTAGCTATTTGGGCTATTTAAGAGACTCTGACTTAGACATGTTGGTAGTGGGAAGAGACTTGAATGATGCGTCCTTAGTGGGATCCATGGGCAAAAGTAGTAAGCTCATGATTTNAAGACATTTATTGAACATCATGATCAGACCTATGACATTTGGCAATCAACAGGATGAGTGCAAAGGAAAAAAAAAAAAACACATTAAAACTCTTTGTTAAGACTGCTTTACACTTTCCACAGAACAGAAACTAAAATAACGTGTTATACAATTAGTCACAAATACGGTCCTTGAGTTTTTTACCCATACACCTGAGTATTGTCTAAAACATATCTTTTTTGTAGTAGGTAGGCCCTGCTACCAACTGTGCTTGGCTGAGTTCACAAATCTGTTGTAACCTATAGTTTCCCTGTCACTTCTATGGCTCTCCTCTCCTGCTAAGCTTTGTTTCCCGGCATTAATTAAAACCTTCTGCCACTGCCATAGCTATTACCGCTACTGGAACTGCCTGTCAACGTAAAAAAAAAAACTCAGACAGGCTCTTTAGAACAAACAGGCTTATCTAGGAATAGTAGAAGGATCGCAATTGCAGGGTTTGCAAGCTATGACGGGCCATTGGTGTATCCAGGGGAGTTGGGGAAAGGGAAAGCTTTTAAAGACAAAGAGAAATCCATGAAATAAAGCTCACAGGTCACAGAAGCTCACTGCAGGAGTTGGTGTTTGTTCATTGGTGGAGCTGGCTGTTGCTGAGTAACTGTCCTGGTACTGGCGGCTTGTCTGAACTACTGCAGGCCTGAAAATTCCTGTGATAAGCTCTGTTGCAGGGTGAGTGTAGAAGTGGGGCATGTGGGACCTGCAGGAATTTCTTGTGATAAGGTATATTATAGGCATGTGCAGTGAGAACTTCTTTATGGCCTCCTGACTCCACTTTGTTAGGGTTTTGACATAAATGACTCCATTTTGGTACTGGCAATTTTCACATGCCTTAGCCACCTTGGTTTGATGGTTTGGCAACACAGTAGCCTCAGCCACCACAGGGGCCAGAGTTTCTGCCTCCAAAGTTTCTTCTCTTCATGGGGTCAAAATTGAAGATTGGTTGTTGTAATTACCAAAATTGTTGTAGTTCCCACCATCTCCAAAACTGCTTCCATCATTACTAAATCCATTATAGCCATCTCTCCTGCCTGCATATCCACCAATACGGCCGTCTCCAAAGCTACCATTACCAGTGAAATTTTCCTTCATGACCAAAGTTGTTACTCCCACCAAAACCACCTCCATGACCACCACCAAAGTTTCCAGAACCACTCTGATCTCTCTGGCTGGCTGAAGTACTAACCATTTCTTTCTTCAACATGGTTTTCCATACTTCATGGTAGTGGCTATGTACTTTACGGTATTTCTGAGAGACAGTCTTATCCAGAGTCATGGCTGTCCTCAAAGGTAAAAAAAGTAAAGCTCCTCTTTTGCCATTGCCTCAGTCAGTCATGATTTCAACCACTCCTGTTTTCTCGTACCTTCACAATAATCTCTTAGGTGATGTTCTTCAGTGTCTTCTGTGATGCCACCAACAAAGATCTTTTTTACAGTTAACCAGGCACCTGGTCTTTGAGAATCTTTTCTTGACATCCCTCTTTGGTTTCACAACTCTTTTATCTGCCTTGTGTGGCCTTGATTTATGGCTGCATCCACCTCCTCCACAGTGCCATC
The DNA here is from genome assembly GCF_001698545.2 of Rhinopithecus bieti. Lineage (NCBI taxonomy): Eukaryota > Metazoa > Chordata > Mammalia > Primates > Cercopithecidae > Rhinopithecus > Rhinopithecus bieti. The sequence goes on from NW_016806413.1 coordinate 1,715,831, forward strand.
TGTGACAAACCAAATGCTTGGTGTTCGGGTCTCTCATTGCCATATAAGCCATGAGCTTTCCTCACTACTCAGAATGGCTCCCCAGACGCTTATTGGTTGTTTCAAATCTCACTCATCTGATGAAGAGCTTCTGTAGCTATTTGGGCTATTTAAGAGACTCTGACTTAGACATGTTGGTAGTGGGAAGAGACTTGAATGATGCGTCCTTAGTGGGATCCATGGGCAAAAGTAGTAAGCTCATGATTTATCTCTGAAATACGGTATTTTTAATTTTCATTTTACAAATGATCCGGAAATGTTCTATGTTCTATGCTCACAGTAGTTCTTGATAAAAGACAGTATACTAAATATAAGGCTTTTCTTTAATATAATTGGACATATGTGGAGCATATGAAAGCTAGGTGAGCAGACTGTGGACTACCTGCATCAGAATCACCTACAAAGGGAGGCAGTTGCTTATTAAAATGCAGAATTCTGGGCTTTGCTCCAGCCCTACTGAATAAGATCTCTGATGCTCACTAAAATTTGAAGAGAATCATTTAAGAAGAGATTTTAGTATAGCCGCCATTACCATCCTCAAATCTCTACTGCCTCATTTAGGTTTTGAACAATGCGTATCAGGGATGTTTCTGGACAGGGCCAGGGAGCTGCAGGAGTGCACAAGCTTCTCTGTCACAGACGTTCTGGCAATAGCATGGACAGCAGTCAGTGGAATTCGGAAAGGGCTTCTATCTCGGAGATCCCACTTTGATTCAGTTCAACTTCTTGCATAATTTTACAGGCCACTATCATCTCCAAACCCTCACTCAGAAAGTTGTAATAGGCAGAATCGTAATTCTACCTTGTGTACTTAATACCTGCCTTTCATTGACTGACACCTGCTACCAAGCACTGTAACTGGCACTTTATACATGTAATTTTTAATCTTTAAAACTCCTCGTGAGAAAATTATCATTTTCCTCATTTTACTGGTAAGGAAAGTGAAATACTAAGAGGGTAAAAAATATGTCAAAAATCATATGACTTTTAAGTCAAAGACAAGATATAAGTCTGGATATGGCTGCCCCGACACTATGCAAATATATCGGCAAATGCAACTACAAAACTGCCTTACCTGAAGTCAAAACACACTCAGAGAGATGTCTAAACCCAAGCGAATGCTCCTCTATAAAATGCTAAGGATATCCTTCTTGTCCTGCCCAGGAGCTTTTCCTGGACCATGAGTTACGAAGCAAAACCAACTAGTAGAGAATTCTCCCTTTCTCTGCAAGGCTTCTTGAACCTTGTCGATATCATTTATTCCTTAAAAATTTTTTTTCAAAATATAAGTAGTTTGGTTTAAGTATTTCACGTTTTAAATTCATTTCAATCGCTTTAAAACAAATGCAACAATGCCAAAAATGCATTGCAGAGCAATGCAAAGGTGAACAGATCAGACCTGACTCAAAATCAACCAAAAGAGCATCTCCTGGATTAGTGGGAAACATTGTACACCTTGGGAAACCTGTGAAACCAATTCCAACCTCATTTAACTCCACACAGTCAGGCCAAGATTTAGTCCACAGAGTTCTTGTGGTTCTTTCTCACCTGTTGTCCTTTTGTCTTTTAATATCATCCAGCTGACCTTGCAGGAGCCAGTTTTTCTCTCTTAACTGCTGACTTTCCAGGCGTAGGTCTTCCATTTCACACAACTGCTCCTAATAACATATCAAATCGTATATTTTCAAAAAACACATTACAGTAGGCTTCATTTAGCTCCCCAAGGCCACCACTGAGACAGGTATTCCTCTTAAGTTCCTATGCAGAGACACTGCACTGGGTATGGCTGCATGAAAAGCAGACTGTGACAAGCTATTGGAGGCCTAGAATGGTGATTCATGATTACATCCACAGTGTCTTGAACACAGATTTTTAAAATCAATATCACAGAGTTCATTAAATATTAAAATATTAAAATTCCTTTGTGAATAAAGATGACAAAATCTCTACATTGAAAATATTCTCAACTATTCGATTCTATTAGGTAGATTCTAATTAAAACAAACAAAAAATTGATGTCACAGCTCATCCCTCAAAATACTTAATTGCATCCTAACTTGAAAATCATGAGCATAGCTATCTGGAAGAAATAAATACTTGTCTGCAAGGAATATCCTTTTGGATTTACTTGCCTATTATCTGATTTCATTTCACCTGACCCAATTTCTTTTAAGTTTCAAGATCGTGCCAATCTGGATAACAGCCACATTCCTGAGATAGCATACTGAGAACTGCCCTAAATAAAAAGATCAGGAATAATCCTCTCCATGAATAACAAAACTCAAGATAAGTGCTGTCTTTATATACATCCCTTGGTTAAAGTGAACAATTTGTGTTCCTAAACAAAAACTCCCTGCAGAGCAATGACCTCACAGAATAAATGCTATCTTCTGTGGAGCATCACATCCTCCCTACCCCCATGCATCTACACACCTACCCAGACACTCCTCCATGTGCCCACCCCTGAGCCATGTGCACACCCCACTATTCGGACAACATACCATGAAGTAACTGGGTAAAAACACTATGAGGGAACTTTAAAAAATGGAAAACAAGAAAGTATTTTAAATTTATCAGAGACTGAAAGAAATCTCTCTAATATATAAAAATGCCTATGAATCAATAAGAAAAGTCCAATGATAGAAAATGGGTAATGGATATTGTTCACAGAAACAGAAAAACAAGATGCTCAATTTTACTCTTTAAGAAAAATATGGCCGGGCGCGGTGGCTCAAGCCTGTAATCCCAGCACTTTGGGAGGCCGAGACGGGTGGATCACGAGGTCAGAAGATCGAGACCATCCAGGCTAACACGGTGAAACCCCGTCTCTACTAAAAAATACAAAAAATTAGCTGAATGTGGTGGCAGACGCCTGTAGTCCTAGCTACTCGGGAGGCTGAGGCAGGAGAATGCTGTGAACCTGGGAGGCGGAGCTTGCAGTGAGCCAAGATCGTGCTACTGCATTCCACCCTGGCGGACAGAGGGAGGCTCCATCTCAAAAAAAAAAAAAAAAAGAATTAAATTTACTGGCTGGGCATGGTGGCATATACCTATAGTGCCAGATACTGGGTGGCTGAGGCAGATGGATCACTTGAGCCCAGCCTGGGCAACATAGTGAGACTTGATCTCTTTAAAAGAATTAA
>NW_016806413.1:1719551-1736098 GCF_001698545.2 Rhinopithecus bieti
AAAAAAAAAAAAAAAAAAAATTCCAGCGACTTAGCTTATTATTCTAATTCTTTTCCAAGGAAATAAAAGACTGGTAGTTTCATCAAGTAAAAAGCAGACAGAGGGTATTAGTGAAAATCTTTTTCTTTAAAAAGACAAAGGTATGGCCTTCGTAATTTCCAAATTTTTATCATTTACAAAACTGTTTCTTCCTCCTGAAATACTCTTTTTCTGAAAAGTACCTGGGGATCCTCAGCAGCAGAATCCATCACATGTTCTAGTTGCCTCATTTTGAAGTTATATTCATTCTTCTTCTGTTCTACTTCCTCTTTCTTTTGATTTAGCTGGGAAAATTGAACAGATACAAGGTTACAACTTAGAAAGAAATATAGAGTGCATGTTCCAAATAGAAAAGACAAACTTCTCATCAGCAATCATCAGGGAAATGCAAATGAAAACCACAATGAGATATCATTTCACACCTGATAGGGATAGCTATCATCAAAAAGATGAAAGATAAGTGTTGGTGAGTTTGTGGAGAAAAGAGAATCCTTGTATACTGTTGGGAATGTAAATTAGCACAGCCATTGTGAAAAATAGTATGGAAGTTATTCAACAAACTAAAAATAGAACTACCGTATGATCCGGCAATCCCACCTTTGGATATATATCCAAAGGAATTAAAATCAGTCTGTTGAAGAGACAGCGGCACTCCCGTGTTCTCTGAAGCATTATTCATAATACCCAAGCTACGGACTCAAATTAACTGTCTATTGACAGGAGAATGGGTAAAGAAAATGTGGTATATACATACACAATGAAATACTACTTAGCCTTAAAAAGGAAGCAAATTCTGTCATTTGTGACAACATGGATGAACCTAAAGGACACTGTTCCAAGCAAAATAAGCCAGCACAGAAAGACAAATACCACATAATCTCATTTATATGTGGAATCAAAAAAAGTTGAACTCATTGAAATGGAGAGTACCGGCCGGGCGCAGTGGCTCAAGCCTGTAATCCCAGCACTTTGGGAGGCAAGACGGGCGGATCACGAGGTCAGGAGATTGAGACAATCCTGGCTAACATGGTGAAACCCTGTCTCTACTAAAAAATACAAAAAACTAGCTGGGCGAGGTGGCGGGCGCCTGTAGTCCCAGCTACTCGGGAGGCTGAGGCAGGAGAATGGCGTAAACCCGGGAGGCGGAGCTTGCAGTGAGCTGAGATCCGGCCACTGCACTCCAGCCCGAGCGACAGAGCGAGACTCTGTCTCAAAAAAAAAAAAAAAAAAAAGGAGAGTACCAGAGTCTGGGGGAGGAAGTGAGGGGTGGAAGGAGACATGAATCATCAATGGGAGATGTTGGTCAAAGGGTATAGTTTCAGTTAGACAGGAGGAATACCTTTTGGAGATCTACTGCAGGGCATGGTGATTATAGTTATTAGGTTGATGCAAAAGTAATTGTGGTTTCTTCCCATGGCATATGGAAATCTACTGTATTTACATTATTTTTTTCAGAACTTGATTAATAATTTGAAAAGCAGTAAGATATTAAAATAAACCTATGATATTTTTAAAAGTAATTGTGAAATCTAACTTGGTTGCTACCATAACCCAATCATCTCCTTTTCTTTTTATTTTTTTTTGAGACAGAGTCTCGCTCTGTTGCCCAGGCTGGAGTGCAGTGGCGCAATCTCGGCTCACTGCAAGCTCTGCCTCCCGGGTTCACGCCATTCTCCTGCCTCAGCCTTCCTGAGTAGCTGGGACTACAGGCGCCTGCCACCACGCCCGGCTAATTTTTTGTATTTTTAGTAGAGACTGGGTTTCACCGTGTTAGCCAGGATGGTCTCGATCTCCTGACCTTGTGATCTACCTGCCTCGGCCTCCAAAGTGCTGGGATTACAGGTGTGAGCCACCACACCTGGCCCCATCTCCTTTTCTCTCACAAATTTATTTATACTTTTAAAAATGATCCAAGTTTCACAAGTAACAAAATGGTCATCTGAGAAAAATACAAAATAAAATATGACAACCACCACCACCAAAAATATGATAAAAGTCAGGCATAACCTCACCAGAGTGGTTAGAACTGGCTGCCATGTGTCAGGGACCTAAGGTGGGTGGGAGGCAGCTGAACAAGTCTCAGTCCAGGTGAGGACACTCCATTAGCCTCACCTTTGTACATGGAGAAGTTGACTAATGCAGAAATGTCATGACAACCTCAACTGTGGATTCCTCCTGTCCACCAGCGTTTTTTTTTTTTTTTGAGACAGGGTCTCACTCTGTCACCCAGGCTGGAGTGCAGTGGTGCAATCTCGGCTTACTGCAACCTCCACCTCCCAGGTTCAAGCAATTCTTGTGGCTCAGTCTCCCAAGTAGCTGGAATTACAGGCGAGCGCCACCATGCCCAGCTATCTTTTCTATTTTTAGTAGAGACAGGGTTTCAAGTCACCATGTTGGCGAGACTGCTCTCGAACTCCTGACTTCAAGTGGTCTGCCTGCCTTGGCCTCCCAAAGTGCTGGGATTACAGGAGTGAGCCACTGCACTTGGCCTCCTGTGTCCCATCTTGAGTGACACCTGTGTGCATCTCACCTTGTGCTGAAGTTCCTGAATCAGGGCCTCCTTCTTGGTCAGTTCTTCCTGGGCAGACTGCAGCAGCACCGAGTGTTTTTTTGAGGCCTCTGTGAGCATGTTCAGCTGCTCAGTGGCATGAGCCAGGTCCTCACAGAGCATATCCCTCTGTTAGGAGGCAATCACCACAGTTTCTTAATTGTGGTACTCCAATAAGGATTCCCAAATCATTACTATGTGCAACTTTTAACAGACTAAGGAAGTTTTATGTGAAAACCTATTTCTTTTGCTTGCGTGCTAATCCATTCTAAGACAAAGTAATCCGCTAATATTTAGATGAATAGGTCTAGACATTAACATTATTACAGTAAACTTATATAGGTATCCCAATTGAGGTTTAACTGCACTGTAGGTTTGAGGTTTAATTGCACTCTCCCCTCACCCCCAGGATCTCAAAGCCAATCTCTCTCTCCTGGGAAGGACGCAAAGGTCTCTTGGTTACTTGTCTCACCAATTGACTCTAGTCCTTTAAATACTGGAAAGTAAATAGCTGTAAAGATGAGCCTCCATCAGCCAGTTGGGGAGGGGGTGGGCAGTTTGCACCAGATTGTGATTCATTGTCATAGACCATCAAAGTTTCAGGAAGTAGCTTTGTGGAAAGTGGCACAGAAAATTAGAAGTCCTATAGGTTGCATACATAATTTCTATGTACACAGTATATGTAATTCCTCCCAAATTAGAGCAGATACTGCTTATCCTTCTTTTCCTTTCCAAATGTACATGTATGTATGTAGGTATGTGTGTGTGTGTGTATATATATACACACACATATATATGTGTGTACATAAACATGGATATACATGGATATACACACATAGAAATACACACATATAAACACACACTTCTAAAAGACTTGACACATCACAAACATTTTTGCATGTACTCACTCTTTTCATTGTGTGGACTCCATTTCATCTTATGGATGTACCACAATTTAATCCATCACTAAATATTTTGGTTGATATGAATTTTTCACTATTCTATGCACTTTATTCTTATATCTAGATTATTTCTTTAGGCTGAATTTTTAAAAGTGCAAACTCAAAGGATATGTAAAAAGTGTAAGGCTATGTATTACCAGACTGCTTCCCCAAAGGCTGAACATAAACTCCTCCGGAAGTCTGAGTAATCATCCTTGTCTGCACATCTTCCTTGGGTCTTAAACTTTACCAGTTATAAGATTAGAAAATAGCTCTTATTTTAATTTGTGAAACTGGCCCAACTCTCCCATAGAACTGATGTTTATGGTTTCTTTTGAATAAACATAGAAATTGGCCCTCCCAGTCTTAAAACTTAAGAAAGTTACATTTGTCTTATCTGAGTTCCTTTCTCAGGGAACCAACCATCAGGCATCCCAGACAAGATCAAGGAACTAAAACTTACCAGATCATGGCAACTGGACAAGTGAGATGCCAGGCCCCTCACCTGTCACGGCTGCCTAACTGACAACCTGTTTCCTGTTAACCAACTCTTCTTCCTTACCCCTCCCTAATTCCTGTTTTCCCACACATGGTTACCTTTCTTGCTATATAAACTCCCAGTTTTAGTCAGTCAGGGAGAAGGATTTGAGACTGATCTCCTATCTTGGCTATGGCACCGATTTAAAGTCTTCTTCACTGGCAGTACTCCTTGACTCAGTGATTGGCTTTCTATGTGGTAAGCAACCAGACCTAGGCTGAACCCCTGGTGTTTCAGGAACATTTGCATGTCTCTGATTCCAAGGAGGTTTTGTGCCACTATATTCATTCCTTCTGTGGGGAGCTACTTATGTCCATTTTCCACCAGCCGTGTTTCTATCCTTCTCATAAGGATAAATTGCAGTGGTAAAATACTTTGTCATCAGTCGCAAATATTTCCCCCTGTTGTTAGAATTTTTGTTTTTAATATTGTATAATCTTCCCTTATGGGTTCTAACCTTTATATCAAGATATTTTCAAAGAGTCACATAATCTCAAGTTTTTTTATGTATTTGTATTTTTTCTTCTCCTGAAAAAAAAATATTTATTTTTTTAGACAGAGTCTTGCTCTGTCGCCCAGATGTAGTGCAGTGGCGTGATCTCATCTAACTGTAACCTCCACCTCCCAGGTTCAAGTGATTCTCAGGCCTCAGCCTCCTGGGTAGTTGGGATTACAGGTGTACACCACCACACCTGGCTAATTTTTCTAATTTTTTGTATTTTTAGTAGAGACGGGGTTTCATCATGCTGGGCAGGCTGGTCTTGAGCTCCTGGCCTCAAGTGATCCACCTGCCTTGGCCTCCCAAAGTGCTGGGATCACAGGTGTGAGTCACCATGCCCATCCCTCCTTTTGTTTTACTAGAGATGGGGGCTCTTGCAACATTACCCAGGCTGGACTTGAACTACTGGACTCAAGCAATCCTCCCACGTCAGCCTCCTGAGTAGCTGGGACTACAGGCATGTGTTACCATGCCTTGTTTGTATTTTTATTTTCTAGTACTTATATGATGTCATCATTTGTACAGAACCCTAATCCATGTAAGAATTGTTTTGGCTTTCGTATCTTTTCAAATTGGTCAGACAATTTTCCCAACACATATATGGACTAAACCCACTCTTTCTTCACTGTTGAGAAATACTTCCTTCTTTTTTTATTTTTTTTTGAGACGGAGTCTCGCTCTGTCGCCCAGGCTGGAGTGCAGTGGCCGGATCTCAGCTCACTGCAAGCTCAGCCTCCCGGGTTTACGCCATTCTCCTGCCTCAGCCTCCCGAGTAGCTGGGACTACAGGCGCCCGCCACCTCGCCCGGCTAGCTTTTGTATTTTTTTAGTAGAGACGGGGTTTCACCATGTTAGCCAGGATGGTCTCGATCTCCTGACCTCGTGATCCGCCCGTCTCGGCCTCCCAAAGTGCTGGGATTACAGGCTTGAGCCACCGCGCCTGGCCAAGAAATACTTCCTTTACCATTACACTGAATTCCTTCATATTTACTGCTGTCTATTTGTGGATGTTCAAAGTTTTGCAATGATCTCTCTCTCATCAGTCCAACACTGGATATGGTTATCATTTATTAGCTTCCAAATCTCTCTGCATTATTGTTTTTCTAAGTTTTGTTGGTAACTCTTGTGTATTTTTTTCAAAGGAACTTTAAAATCATCAGTTTTTTATATTGGGATTTGAGGCCAGGCATGGTGGCTCACACCTGTAATCCTAGCACTTTGGGAGGCTGAGACAGGGGAGGATCACTTGGGTTTAGGAGTTTGAAACCAGTGTGGGCATCATAGTGAAACCTCGTCTCTACAAAAAAATACCAAAAATTATCCAAGCATGGTGGTGCACATCTGTAGTCTCAGCTACTTGGGAGGCTGAGGTGGCAGGATCACTCAAGCCCAGGAGTTCAAGGCTGCAGTGAGCCATGATCACATTACTACACTCCAGCCTGGGTGACAAAACAAGATCCTGTCTCAAAAAAATAAAAATTAATAAATTGGAATTTGAAGTGGAATTACATAAATTTCTGTTTCTAAAACGACAGGGTCTTCCTGTCCAAATCTTCCTTTAGATCCTTTTATTGAGGTCTCTTTTCATGTTGCTTGGAAAGTTTTATGTTCTTAACAATTGTCAAATATTCTCCCTAAGATTTTGATATGCTATAGTATTTCTTTTTTTGAGATGGAGTCTCGCTCTGTCGCCCAGGCTGGAGTGCAGTGGTGCGATCTCAGCTCACTACTGCATCCAATTAAATGCAATTTCCACTCTGTTCCCCTCACAGGGGTCAGTTATAGGAAGTTAACGTGGTGTCACCAAAAATGACAGAAAATAGATTAGCTAGATAAAATACAATAATTTTGGTGAACTTATTATACATGACTACTTGTATCATTATACATTATACAATAATACATTAGTAGTATATAAATACTATCTCCTCAGAGGAGACAGTATACGTATAAGACTGCCAGAGCAGGAAGCTTGGCAGCGTGAACGTGTGTGGAGTGTCTTAGGCACAGCAAGCAGTCAGGGTGGCAGCATGAGGTGCAGGCAGTGAGGTAGAGGTAGAGTGAGCCTGTGTAGTGAAGCATCTTGAGGAACATCAGCTGTATAAGGATTACTTCTTTAAAAATCCTGTATTTATTCATTAATAACTTCCACACACAAATACACATTGTCAGGCCTCTGAGCCCAAGCCAAGCCACCGCAAGTATACGCCCATGATGTGATGCCCAGATGTGACTTGCACATATATACCCAGACGGCCTGAAGTAACTGAAGAATCACAAAAGAAGTGAAAATGCCCTGCCCCTGCCTTAACTGATGATATTCCACCACAAAAGAAGTGAAAATGGCCGGTCCTTGCCTTAACTGATGACATTACCTTGTGAAAGTCCTTTTCTTGGCTTATCCTGGCTCAAAAAGCTCCCCCACTGAGCACCTTGTGACCCCCACTCCTGCCCGCCAGAGAACAAATCACCTTTGACTGTAATTTTCCTTTATCTACCCAAATCCTATAAAACGGCCCCACCCTTATCTCCCTTCGCTGACTCTCTTTTCGGACTCAGCCCACCTGCACCCAGGTGATTAAAAAGCTTTATTGCTCACACAAAGCCTGTTTGGTAGTCTCTTCACACGGACGCGCATGACACACATATTGACAAGTAATAAGGCAAACAAGCTGTGATGCGTTAATACCAACCTCTATGTCCTCAGAAAGTATTCTCAGCCTCAGGGTTTCTTTCAGATCCAGAATATCCACTTCCTGCCTCTTGATCAACACTCTGCTCTCTTCTCTGTCAACCAAAGCAGAGTTGTATTTGCACTGTAGAAAAGAAAGTCATGCTATAAGAGCTGTTTTATTACCTGTTTGTTTCTAGATTAAAATAACAAGAATGAGTCTGGGTTCCAAGGTGATGACAAGATTAACACAAGGTAATTCAATAAATACTTGCTGACTGAAGGAATAGAAGAATACATGCATCAATGGTGAAGAGAAATGGAAAAGTCCTCTAAGTATCAGTGAAAAAAACATCGGGTTTGTCATCTACTGCCTTCAAAAATAAACATGGAGTGCAGCAAGCTCCCTGTAGAGCAGAGGAGTGAGGAGGAGTGACAAAAGACTTCGCCTTGACCCAGAGGAGAAAAGCATCAACACTGAACTCAGATACATGCTGACAAAATAAGTAATTAACTTTAGGAAATGATATTATATCCAATATTGGGGAAACAAACTCACTTTCTAAATTATTAATGTCTCTGAACTTAACTACAATGTGCTACTGTGTTACTTTTTCCTCAAAGTCACTAAAGAACACTACATTTCCCTTAACTGTCATGGCCAACAACCAGCCTGTTTCTTATCCAGTTTATACCGGCAATTCCCAAACAGTGCACAGAGAACATTGTCCCAGATCAGTGAAACCTGAGAAACACTGCAGCCTACATTGTCTCCCGGAGATACATACTACACACTTCCGTAATAATGACTCTGCAAATCCTACAAACACACAAACCTGTTGAGCTTTATTTAACTAGAATTTCCAAACTTATTTGACCACAGAATCTTTTTTTCTGGTGGAGCATATGTTAATCTCTTGAAAAGTCTGTGAAGTGTCTCATGTTCAAATTTAACATCTTGTTGGTGACCGAACTTACATTGATGTCCTTCAGTTCTTCTTTCAGGGTGTCTACAGTTTCTGTTTTCTCACAGACCGATGTTCTTAGCTCCTGGATCTGGTTCATGAGGTCAGCTACAACTTTCTGATGAGGACAGAAATAATATCTTCATACCCAATGACATTGAGGAGAAGAAAAGTTTTAAACGGTAAATCACCTTTCCTAATGGCAATATGGTAAGTCAATTTTATTTTAGTAAAAGGTCATATGTCACATTAGTATCAATTTATATATATTGTCAGGCCTCTGAGCCCAAGCCAAGCCACCGCAAGTATACGCCCATGATGTGACGCCCAGATGTGACTTGCACATATATACCCAGACGGCCAATACCCAGCGGCCCTTGAAGTAAAACTGAAGAATCACCAAAAAGAAGTAAAATGCCCTGCCCCTGCCCTAACTGAAATGACATTCCACCACAAAAAGAAGTGGAAAATGGCCCGTCCCCTTGCCTAATGATGACATTACTTGAAAGTCCTTTTCCTGGCCTTATCCCTGGCTCAGAATACTCACTGGAGGTATATATATATAATATATATATAATATATAAATAATTTTTTTTTTTTTTTTTTTAAATTTGAAGACCGGAGGTCTCACTGGTCACCCAGGCCCTAGAGTGCAGTGGCGCGATCCCGGCTCACTGCAAGCCTCCACCTCCCGGGTTCACGCCATTCTCCGCCCTCAGCCTCCCCAAACTAGCTGGGATACAGGCGCCTGCCACCACCCCAGCCTAATTTTTTGTAAATTTTTAGAGAGACCGGGTTTCACCGTGTTACCAGCATGGTCTCGCTCTTCTACCTCCGGTGATCTTGCCCCACCCTCAGCCTCCCAAAAAGTGGCGGGATTACAGGCATGAGCCACTGCTCCTGGCATCAATTTATATTTTAATGGCTTTATAATTTTTTTTTTTTTTTTTTTTTTTGTGATAGAGTTTTGCTCTTGTTGCCTAGGCTAGAGTGCAATGGTGCGATCTTGGCTCACTGCAACATCCGCTTCCCAGGTTCAAGCAATTCTCCTGCCTCGGCCTCCCGAGTAGCTAAGATTACATGTGCCACCACACCTGGATAATTTTGTATTTTTAGTAGAGACAAGGTTTCTCCATGTTGGTCAGGCTGGTCTCGAACTCCTGACCTCAAGTGATCCTCCTGCCTTGGCCTCCCAAAGTGCTGGAATTACAGGCGTGAGCCACTGTGCCCAGTCTATCATATTTCATTTAATCATTTGTTTTGGTGTTATGAATGTATATGAGCTAGACATAGAAGAATTTTATACCTAATTTTAAACTTGGACATGTATACTATTTTTATTATTCTAGTTAAAGTCAACACCAGGGATTTGAAAATTTGTATCATGGGACTTCGAGTCAACAAGAAAGGGTCACAATAATATCAGCATCCTAGTTAAAACCGTAGGATGCGTTTTAGAAACATTGCCATCCAAAGTGACAGTAGTTTGTACTTGAAGTTACATGGAAAATTAACTTCAGTGGAAGACCTCATTCTCTAGCAACCTTGGAAGATGAGCAAGGCCTAACTGCATACAGAAATATTCATACTATCTGTTGATCACCCTGGGGGTGCAAGAAGAGGTAGGAGAACAAAATGTTAAACTAGCATTTATAAGAAAATGCACAGAAAGATGTAGCTTCAAATTCTACCAACCTTATCAGAATCTCTAGACTTTTCCAGGGAACTGATCACTTTTTCAGTAGCAAGCAAGCTTTCTTCTAGTTTCTGCACTTTTGCCATCTATGGTGAAAAAGAAATATTTTTAGAAGAATAATTAAATCAAAGTTAACCATATACACAGATAAACAAGTTGAAAGCAGCTTCTCATATTATAGAGTCTACGCTAGGAGTAATACTTGAAAATGATAAATCAGGTTGAAAGGCAGTGATTTTGTGCTGTCTACCAGGAGACTACCAACAAATTATTATTGTAACCCTCTGGGAGTTAGAAAAACAAGAGTTGAAAAACAATAGGCCGGGCACGGTGGCTCATGCCTGTAATCCCAGAACTTTGGGAGGCCAAGGTAGGTGGATCACTTGAGCTCAAGAGTTCGACCCTGGGCAACATGGTGAAACCCCATCTCTACAAAAAATACAAATATTTAGCCAGGCATAGTGGTGCACGCCCATAGTCCCAGCTACTCGAGAGGCTGAGGTGTGAAAATCACCTGAGCTTGGGAAGTCAAGGCTATAGTGAGCCATCACTGTGCCACAGAACTGCAGCCTGGGTGACAGAGAGAGACACTGTCTTAAAAAAAGAAGAAAATAATAATAATAATAATAATAGAACCAGCCCCAAATTCCATCTCTTTCTTACTAATTTCCAACATCTGCAAGCTGAAATCATTTTTATAATAAGCCTCTTTAGGGATCAGGAATAAAAGTTATAAACTTCAAATTCTAGAGTTCGAGTAATAGGAAATTTACCTGCTGCTCACACTTGGCCATCTCTTTCTGTTTCTCCTGACGTACAGCCTCAAGAACTTTTAAGATTTCTCTGGAAGAGAAGAATTATCTTTTACCCCTGACTTCATTCAGTGAAAACAGGAACTGAATCTGTTAGTACAGAAGAGATTAAGTGCAAATGAACTTTGTTAGGCACACACTTGGTGTCAGGCATTACCTTCCAGTGGGGATCAGAAATTTGAACCCATTTCTTCAACAATTATTCAATGAGAACCCATTTTGTGCCATGACTGTTTTCCTCAGAGTGTTCAGTACTCCTAAATATAACATATATAATATAGTATTTGTTTATTACCTGTCTCCCTGTGCTAGAAGTTAAAATCCATGAGGACAGGGATGTTTTTGTTCACTGTTTCACCTCTAAATGTTCTGGCATTCACCAGATCAGTGCCTGGCTTGTTGGATATCAGTAAATGTTTGAATGAATGAGTAAATGTCAATTGCTTGTCTCTCAACTGGATGTATGCTCTACGTTTACCACTGTATACCAGGGCCTAGAAGAAAATCGACCTCATAGGAAGAGCTCCATAAGTACCTACTGAATAAACAAATTCTTCTCATTAGAGTGACTCTCAGCCTAGTGATTGAGGAGATTCACTGAGATTACCAAGGAGAGGAATTTGGAAAGAGGGAAGAAATATGGCAGCATTCCTGTTAGGGGACATTCCTGGTGGAAAAGATTTGTAGACACAGAAATAAAATCTGTCTCCTCCTTCCAATAATAAAAGGAATAGTTAGAAGTCATCTTATTATATATTTGCTGTGATTTATTTACAGAAGGCCCTGAGTTCTGATTACCACCAATTCCTATTCATTTAAAAGTACTATAGCTAGTTGTTAAATGTTTTGAAAAATTAAGTTTCTCCACATAGCCATTTATACAAAAGAACCTGCTGTTCCTTTTGGAATGCTTTAAAAAAATAACTCTTTACAGGGTACTGGCAATAAAAAAAACAAGATTAAGAATGTGGTATTAAACAATATTCTAGTATGCTAGTAGAAAAGATAAATAGCACTCACTTAGAACTGTTTTCTTTATCTTCTTCAAACTGTAATGATAATTTGTTATTGCGTTCTTTTTCTGCCTCAAGAAGCTCCATCAAATTCTAAAAGACAACGTTAGATTTTAAGTAACTGTTACTAGTAATGCGCAGTCAACAAACATGTCAAGTACCTTCTATGTGGCAAGCACTGTGGGCAAGTATAGCAAGGAAGGAGGAAAGGACAGTCCTTATCCTACACTCAAAAGGACAGTCACAGATGCAGGACAAATTCACCAACCAATTCCCTTCTTAACGTACGTTCAGATCAGATTTCAGAGTTTCATTTTCTTTTTTGCAGTTTTGGAGGTTTCTTGAAAGTTGGTCAATTTCAAATTTCATTACTTCCTGTAAGTTGTCATAGGAATCCTGTAGGCAGGCTTTGCTCTCAAGCAGCTTTTCGTTTTCTAACCTTTATAAGGAAAATATTTTAAAAATGGTAAATAAACATTTAATGTATTTCTATTAATCAGATCATCTGCACTTCAATTTATCCCATCTACAGCCCATTCCCAACTCACATAAGCCTCAAGTGATATAAGGCTCCTTATGGACCTGTGTGAAATGTCCATAATGCACAAACATGTGAGACACACTGGACCACAGAGTAGTTTGGTAGGAACAGAAAAGACAAGTAGAAGCATTAGCTTGCAGGCATCACTTCCTCATTCTCTCCCCATGGCTTCAACCAGACATGCTTAATTGATTAGCAATTTATAGTGATTAGACTCATTTAGGGGTTTCCAGACCTAACCCTCACGTAAGCCAGGCACTGGCTGTTAATTTCCAAGTTTTATTGATAGCTCAACTCCAACTATTCATACATCCTCTCAGCTCTAGGAACATCAAGATGACAATGTGACTTTGATTTGAGCAAGAGAGAAAATGTCTTTGGCAGATAATTACTGCTTTTTTTTGGTTTTCATCCTCTTATTTCCCTCGAGTAAGCTGTAGCACCCCCAAGAATCCAGAACTTAGCCAAGAACTACCACACAATCAATCTGACCTCTGGATCATTCAAAACAGATGTCCTAGCTTATGTACAGAAGGTTATATTATAATGGAATATCTGGAATATTATATATTATATATGGAATATCTGCTATACTAACTCAAAGCAGAGCAGAAGCAGCAAATCATAAAGTGGTATAAATCAGTTGCTAAAAATAGATACATGGGCAACAGATGGTAGGGAAGGGGAACATATTTACGCATTTATGGCACAAACTATACAGATATAGATATATAAAGTAGACAAAATAATTCAAGAAACACGTAGCAGTGTCGTGCTGTTTCATTCAGAGGCCTTAACAACCACTGAAGGCCACAGTGGAATACAAGCAGCCCAGTAAATGATGTACTTAAACTGGAGACACTGAGAAGGTTAAATTGTGTTCAGTGTATTTAAAAAGCTAGGAAGAGGCTGGGCACAGTGGCTCATGCCTCTAATCCCAGCACTTTGGGAAGCTGAGGTGGGTGGATCGCTTGAGCTCAGGGGTTTGAAAACAGCCTGGGCAACAGGGCGAAACTCTGTCTCTACAAAAAATAGAAAAAGTAGCTGGGTGCACTGGCATGTGCCTGTAGTCCCAGCTATGTGGGAAGCTGAGAGGGGAGGACAGCTTGAGCCCGGGATATTGAGGCTGCAGTAAGCCATGTTTATGCCACTGCACTCCAGCCTGGGTGACAAAGTGAGACACTGTCTCAAAAACAAACAAACAAACAAACCTAGGACGTATTTAATGATGAAAACAGAATTTAAGTACGTACCAAAATATAGTGGATTCTTAACATTTTTTGATGTAGTTCAACTCTGACATACAAACATTTGGAAATTAAGATCCCATGAGATTAGTGACTTCAAAAAATATCACACAAAATAGTTTGAGGTGAGGCCAAGATCATCAGATCCAGTGATTCAGAAGTTAAAAGCTAAGTGTAAGAGAAGGCAACAGTGCACCTGTGATAAGTTATCGATAAATTACCTATTTTGTTTAACTAATTTGAGTTGTGTTACATCACTTGCACTTCAAGTACATTACCGGCCAATCAGAGAGCTAGATAAGTGGACTTGGTGCTGGGGAAATGGGACAGGGTGGTGGAGGCTCTGCTGACCCAGACAGCACGTTCCGTTTCTAAATAGAAAGGAGTGAGTTTTGCAGCAACTGATGCTGCCATGCAGGGATGTGGGCCTAGTGGTACCAAATTGTATGATTTCGCTACAGAATGCTGAAATATAGATTTTATAAGAAAACACTCAATTTTAAAATGCTATGTTCATTTATTTTCTTTAGCCACTGGGCAGGCCTAAGAAAAATGTATGTGAATTAGGCAAGATGGCCAAATAGGAACAGCTGTAGTCTGCAGCTCCCAGTGGGATCGACACAGAAGACAGGTGGTTTCTGCATTTCCAACTGAGGTACCTGGTTCATCTCACTGGGACTGGATGGACAGTGGGTGCAGACCATGGAGGGCGAGCCAAAGCAGAGCAGGTGTCGCCTCACCCGGGAAGCGCAAGGGGTTGGGGAATTTCCCTTTCCTAGACAAGGGAAGCCGTGACAGACTGTACCTGGAAAAATGGGACACTCCCTCCCTAATACTGAGCTTTTCCAATGGTCTTATCAAATGGCACACCAGGAGATTATATCCCGCACCTAGCTTGGTGGGTCTGATGCCCATGGAGCCTGGCTCACTGCTAGCACAGCAGTCTGAGATCGACCTGCGAGGTAGCAGCCAGGCAGGGAGAGGGCCATCAGCCATTGCTGAGGCTTGAGTAGGTAAACAAAGCAGCCTGGAAGCTGGAACTGGGTGGAGTCCACCACAGCTCAGCAAGGCCAGCTGCCTCTATAGATTCCACCTCTGGGGGCAGGGCACAGCTGAGCAAAAGGCAGCAGAAACTTCTGCAGACTTAAACATCCCTGTCTGACAGCTCTGAAGAGAGCCATGGTTCTCCCAACATGGTGTCTGAGCTCTGAGAATGGACAGACTGCCTCCTCAAGTGGGTCCCTGACCCCTGTGTGGCCTAACTGGGAGACACCTCCCAGTAGGGGCCGACTGACACCTCATACAGGTGGGTGCCCCTTTGGGACGAAGCTTCCAGAGGAAGGATCAGGCAGCAATATTTGCTGTTCTGCAGCCTCCGCTGGTGATACCCAGGCAAACAGGGTCTGGAGTGGACCTCCAGCAAATGCCAAGAGACCTGCAGCTGAGGGACCTGACTGTTAGAAGGAAAACTAACAAACAGAAAGGAACAGCACCAACATCAACAAAAAGGGCATCCACACCAAAACCTCATCTGCAGGTCACCAACATCAAAGATCAAAGGTAGATAAAACCACAAAGATGGGGAGAAACCACAGCAGAAAAGCTGAAAATTCTAAAAACCAGAGCACCTCTTCTCCAAAGGACTGCAGCTTCTCACCAGCAACAGAACAAAGCTGGACAGAGAATGACTTTGACAAGTTGACAGAAGTAGGCTTCAGAAGGTCAGTAATAACAGACTTCTCCGAGCTAAAGGAGCATGTTTGAACCCATTGCAAGGAAGCTAAAAACCTTGAAAAAAGATTAGACAAATGGCTAACTAGAATAAACAGTGCAGAGAAGACCTTAAATGAACTGATGGAGCTGAAAACCATGGCACAAGAACTTCGTGACGCATGTACAAGCTTCAATAGTGGATTCGATTAAGTGGAAGAAAGGGTATCAGGGATTGAAGATCAAATTAATGAAATAAAGTGAGAAGAGAACTTTAGAGAAAACAGAGTAAAAAGAAATGAACAAAGCCTCCAAGAAACATGGGACTATGTGAAAAGACCAAATCTACATTTGATTGGTGTACCTGAAAGTGACAGGGAGAATGGAACCAAGTTGGAAAACACTTTTCAGGATATTATTATCCAGGAGAACTTCCCCAACCTTGCAAGGCAGGCCAACATTCAAATTCAGGAAATACAGAGACCACCACAAAGATACTCCTCAAGAAGAGCAACCCCAAGACACATAATTGTCAGATTCACCAAGGTTGAAGTAAAGGAAAAAAAATGTTAAGAGCAGCCAGAGAGAAAGGTCGGGTTACCCACAAAGGGAAGCCCATCAGACTAACAGTGGATCTCTTGGCAAAAACTCTACAAGCCAGAAGAGTGTGGGGGGCAATATTCAACATTCTTAAAGAAAAGAATTTTCATATCCAGCCAAACTAAGCTTCATAAGTGAAGGTGAAATAAAATCCTTTACAGACAAGCAAATGCTGAGAGATTTTGTCACCAACAGGCCTGACTTACAAGAGCTCCTGAAGAAAGCACTAAAAATGGAACGGAACAACTAGTACCAGCCACTGCAAAAACATGCCAAATTGTAAAGACCATCGATGCTAGGAAGAAACTACATCAACTAACGAGCAAAATAACCAGCTAACATCATAATGACAGGATCAAATTCACACATAACAATATTAACCTTAAATGTAAATGGACTAAATGGTTCAATTAAAAGACACAGACTGGAAAATTGGATAAAGAGTCAAGACCCATTGGTGTGCTGTATTCAGGAGACCCATCTCACATGCAGAGACACACATAGGTTCAAAATAAAGGGATGGAGGAAGATCTAGCAAATGGAAAGCAAAGAAAAGCAGGGATTGCAATCCTAGTCTCTCATAAGACAGACTTTAAACCAACAAAGATCAAAAGAGACAAAGAAGGTCATTACATAATGGTAAAGGGATCAATTCAACAAGAAGAGCTAACTATCCTAAATATATATGCACCCAATACAGGAGCACCCAGATTCATAAAGCAAGTCAG
>NW_016806413.1:1736552-1790238 GCF_001698545.2 Rhinopithecus bieti
GCACATGTATGTTTATTGTGGCACTATTCACAATAGCAAAGACTTGGAACCAACCCAAATGTCCATCAATGATAGACTAGATTAAGAAAATGTGGCACACATACACCATAGAATACTATGCAGCCATAAAAAAGGATGAGTTCATGTCCTTTCCAGGGACATGGATGAAGCTGGAAACCATCATTCTCAGCAAATTATCACAAGGACAGAAAACCAAACACCGCATGTTCTCACTCGTAGGTGGGAACTGAATAATGAGAACACGTGGACACAGGGCGGGGAACATCACACACCAGGACCTGTCAGGGGGTGGGGGGCTGGGGGAGGGATAGCATTAGGAGAAATACCTAATGTAAATGATGAGTTAATGGGTGCAGCAAAGCAACATGGCACATGTATACCTATGTAACAAACCTGCACGTTGTGCACATGTACCCTAGAACTTAAAGTAAAATAAAAATTAAAAAAAAAAAAAAAAGAAGGAAGAAGCAGCAGATAAATATGGGATTTTGCCTAAAACTCAAGCTATTCAACATTCAGTGAGATAGAGATATGGCAAGGAAAGGTTACAAATGTCATCACTTTCTCTGTTATGAAAATGAAACTATTGTCAGTATTTCATTAGTAATAATTACGCATTTTTTCATTTTACAAATAGAAATGAATCTTTTAATTTAAAAAAAAAAGGAAAATGTATGTATAGATGGCTGTGGCCTGCACATCTCAAGTTTTCTTCCTCTCTTTCAATTTCTGGTTGTATATCCAAAAAACACTCAACAGCTACAGATTTTAATCTTTGTAATGTCTACAAAAATTAAACTCAAGGCTGCCTATTAGTAGCTTTTCCAGAGCAAACAGTTACATTTACATCACATTCACAGTATAACATTCATGTCCATTATTAAATTATGGCTATAGACACAGGAGACATTGTCAAAAAGTGTTATGTTATACAAAAGGTTGAAATTAGCAAGAAGAAAAAAAGAAACAGTAAATAACAAAGAAGAATCTATTTACATGTGAGATTACATTTGTGTCAAGATTACCAGTACTGACCAATCAGCCAGCCTTTGTAGAGTTAGTGTGCACAGCAGTGATGACTATTGTTTTAGTTTATTTACCTTACACTGTCCTTTCTTCTAGTGAGAGCACACCTTTCCTTCCAGAGCAGGCACATTACTCTATGTTGGGCCAGTGCCATCTCAAACCTGGTAAGGGACTAGTCCAAAGGGGAGCAGATGACTCAAGCAAAACCAATTCAGATTTTCTCTGGGATAATACATGGCTGTTGGGAGAGAGAATTTCTTTACAGGGGTTTTTATGCTGGGAACCAAAATATGGAGCTGTGTGAGGCAATCTGTTCCTTGTCACATAGAAGAAGGACCTCAATAATAGGAGGGAATAAGAGCAATACATAGAGCAGAGCAGAGCTGAGAGAGACAGAACACTGACAATATTGTTTGAGACTCAGACTAGTCTGTTCCTGAAACTAAAATCACCTCTGGGACTTCCCAATATTGGAGCCAATAAATTATCTTTTTTATTTGTTTAACTGCTTTGAGTTGGGTTTAACACTTGTAACTTCAAACAGTCGTAGGTTACAGCCAATTAGGCAACTTGAAACCATAAGAAAACAACTCTACCTGAGATTATCTAATTGAAGCTGTACATGCATGTGTCTTTCGGAAAGTTTGTTGAATTCTTTCTCCTGACTCGTTTTGAATGAACTATACTCCAATTTCACTGAAGAAAGCTCCTTGTCAGCAGAATGAAGGACTACTCGCAGGTCGTGTACCTCACTTTTCAAAACTAAAAAACAAAACATATCCTCAGTAGGTTTCTTAAAGCAGACAAATTTCATAGGTACTATTCCCACAATTAGCAAAATCAAGTCGAAGAGACTATTTTAAGGAAAAATGTTGAAGAATTAAGTGGTGGGTACCTAGCAGCACTGAGATTTCTGTTTCCTTCCTCTCCCTTGCACATGGTTTTTGGTAAATTCCTACTGAAATAGAGTTAACATCTGTCCCTGACTTACAGGTCACTTGACTTTGCTAGATTTCTCCTGTAAAATGTGCTTCAAAACTCCTAACATAAAGGCAGGCACAGTGGCTCATGTCTATAATCCCAGCACTTTGTGAGGCTGAGGCAGGCAAAATGCTTGAGGTTAGGAGTTCGAGACCAGCCTGAGCAACATGGCAAAACCCTGTCTCTACCAAAAATACAAAAAATTAGCTGGGTGTGGTGGTGAGCACCTGTGGTCCCAGCTACTGAGGAGGCTGAGGTGGGAGGATCGCTTGAGCCTGGGAGGTGGAGGTTACAGTGAGCCGAGATCGCACCACTGCACTCCAGCCTGGGTGACAAAGTCTGTCTCAAAACAAACGAACAAAACTCTTAATATAAGAAAAAAAAATTAAAAGATATAATGTATTTTAAGTGAGCTCATCTTAGTTATTGAAAAATCCCTTGGAAATTTGCCTAAACTTTCCAACATGGGTCAAACACTTCAGGTCTTCTAAGACAACTACAACTGCAAATAGTATTAGTTAACTTTTTAGTTCAAAGAAAACAGAATGGCTATCTCTTTTTGTTTTAGCTTTATTACAAACCACTGCAAGTACTTTAATGAAGTGAAAAATAAAGTGAAAACATTGGGAATCAAATGATATCCTCACATCTACAAACATATACAAATATATAACCTATGCTTTGCTAATATTAAAACATTCATGAATTCAAGACACTTCATTTTCAAAACAGCTTATTTAAAACTTTAAGCAGGCTGGGCATGGTGGCTTATGCTTGTAATCCCAGCACTTTGGGAGGCCTGAGGTCAGGAGTTCGTGATCAGCCTGGCCAACATGGCGAAACCACGTCTCTAATAAAATTAGCTGGGCTTGGTGGTGCATGCCTATAATCCCAGCTACTTGGGAGGCAGAGACAGGAGAACTGCTTGAACCCAGAAGCCGGAGGTTGCAGTGAGCCGCCGAGATCCCACCACTGCGCTCCAGCCTGAGCAACAGAGCAAGACTCAGTCTCAAAAAAAAAAAAAAATCCAAAAAAGAAAAAAATTAGCCAGGCATGGTAATGCACTCCTGTAATCCCAGCTACTACTCAGGAGGCTGAGGTGGGGAATTGCTTGAACTCGGGAGGTGGAGGTTGCAGTGAGCCGAGATCATGCCACTGGACTCCTGCCTGGGTGACAAAGCAAGACTCTGTCTCAAAAACAAACAAAAAACTTTAAGCAAACATTTGTATCATTTGTTTGTAGACAATGATGGAGATATTTACCTTTTATGATATATTACTGTTACTTACCACTGCATGCAAACTCCAGTCTGGTTATCAAACAACAAACAACACAGCAACCATCCAAAAACATAGGAACAGCTTTATCAATAAGAGTAAAAAGATACTGAGTTACAACATTCCTTCAAGTCACAAAGCTCCTGATAGAATAACTTACAGTCATTTTTAGTTTGAGTCTCTTGAAGCTGCTTTTCAAGGACATTCAACTGTGAGAGAAGCTCTTCCTGCTGTTTGGTCCAATCAATTCTCTCTGATGAGAAAAGCTTTGGGAAAACAGATAAATTTACTGGAAAAGGAATCCTGGTATGCTAAGACGCACTCCAAATCATTAACCTGTTTCTTTTTTTTTTTTTTGAGACAGAGTCTTGCTCTGTCACCCAGGCTGGAGTGCAGTGACGCAACCTCCGGCTCCTGGGTTCAAGTGATTCTCCTGCCTCAGTCTCCCGAGTAGCTGGGGTTACAGGCATGCGCCACCACGCCCAGCGAATTTTTGTATTTTTAGTAGAGACAGGGTTTCGCCACGTTGGCCAGGCTGGTCTCGAACTCTTGACCTCAGGTGATCCACCTGCCTCGGCCTCCCAAAGTGCTGGGATTACAGGTGTGAGCCACCATGCCTGGCCTCATTAACCTGCTTCTGTTTTTAAAGTCTAGTTTTAATGTCTCTGACCAGAAGATAATTGGCTGTCCCCATGAACTACGGTAAAGAGGATTAACAACTACGAAGCCATGGACAGTCCATCTTGGTTTCTTCTAAACACATAGCAAGGGATCCATTTGCATTATTGACTAAGTCAGCCAGGTGCAGACTATGCATGCCTGTCTCATTATCAGAGCAGCATGCCAAGTGACAAGGTAGAGAATACAGCTCAAATAAGCCTTCACTAAGGCCATGTGGCAACACTTTCTTTCTGTGATACTCTCTGAGTATGTTTCATACATACTCAAGGATGTTTGAGGATCCTTGAGGATGTTTCCTCAAAGAAACATTTGAGGGTACTTCATACATTTTCTGAGGCTGTGCTCTTGGTCTCACCTCCTGCATTTGGGTAGAATGATGTTCCAGTTTGTCAACGAGCTGCTGAAGCTTTAGGTTTTTATGCTCTTCTTCATCCAATTTGGCTTGAAGAGCACTCATTTGTTCCTGCAACACAAAAACTTCAGTCATCAAAATTTCTTTTAATGGAATTCTCAAACATTCCACCATTTCTTCTGCATTAAAGACAAAACAAAACAAAACAAAACAAATTCAAAACTTCATATGAACAAAGGTATCAAAGGCCTGTTTGGAGCCAGAAAACAATATCAAAAGGTTATATACTAAATGATTTCTAATGTTTCAGATTTACACTTGTGGTCCGTTAAAGTAGATACTTTGAAATACAAAGGAAAGAAGTGATTAAAATTAAAATCCTGGATTAAATGATAGAGCCATCTTGAGACTTCTAAGAAGCTTCCTCAGGGCTGCAGCAGTTACCTCACCAGAAAGGCCTCCATGGCCTGGAAAGGACAAAATACTGGGGTTTGGGGTGGTCTGGCCCACTCCAAATTTTACCGGACAGTAGAAAACCTATTTTTAAAAATTAACAAACCATAAAAATTCTGGAATAATCAAATTTCAGGTTATTTCAAATATACTAAAAGCTGTCTAAAATTTGATCTATAATTGAAGGGGTGGCTTGCCCCTCCACACCTGTGGGCGTTTCTCAGGTGGAACGAGAGACTTGAGAAAAGAAATGAGACACAAAGTATAGAGAAAGAAAAAGTGGGCCCAGGGGACCAGTGCTCAGCATACAGAGGACCTACACTGGCAGTATTTATTGATCATTATCTTTACTATCTTAGAAAAAGGGAAGTAGCAGGATAATAGGATCATCGTTCTGAGAAGGTCAGCAGTAAGACATATGAATAAAGATCTCTGTGACATAAGTTTAAGGAAAAGTGCTGTGCCTTGATATGCATATGCAAACATCTCCATAAACCCTTTTAGTGCATAAAGAGCAGCATTGCGCTAGCAAGTCCTACTTTTCGCCCTAAGGCGGTTTTCTCCTTTCTCAGTAAAGAGAACATACAATCGGGTTTTATACCAAGATGTTCCATTGCCTAGGGACGGGCAGGAGACAGATGCTTTTCTCTATCTCAACTGCCAAGAGGCCTTCTTTCCTCTTATACTAGTCCTCCTCAGCACAGAACCTTCACGGGTGTCAGGCTGGGGGATGATCAGGTCTTTCCCTTCCCACCAGGCCATATGTCAGACTATCACATGGGGAGAAACCTTGGACAATACCTAGCTTTCCTAGGCAGAGGTCCCTGTGACCTTTGGCAGTGTCCCTGGGTAATTGAGATTAAGAGAATGGTGATGACTTTTCACAAGCATACTGCCTTCAGGCACTTGTTGAACAAAGCACACCCTGCACAGCCCAAAATCCGTTAAACTTTGAGTCACCACAGCACATGTCTCTTGCAAGGACAAGGTTGGGGGTAAGGTCACAGATTAACAGCATCTCAAATACAGAACAAAATGGAGTCTCTTATGTCTACTTCTTTCTATTTAGACACAGTAACAGTCTGATCTCTCTTTCTTTTCCCCACAATAAGATTCTTTCAACTTTCTTTTTTTTGAGACAGAGTTTGGCTCTTGTTGCCCAGGTTGAAGTGCAGTGGCGTGATCTCGAATTACTGCAACCTCCGCCTCTCAGGTTCAAGCAATTCTCCTGCCTCACCCCCCTGAGTAGCTGGGATTACAGGCATGCACCACCACACCCGGTTAATTTTGTGTATTTAGTAGAGATGGGGTTTCACCATGTTGATCAGGCTAGTCTCGAGCTCTTGATCTCATGTGATCTGCCTGTCTCAGCCTCCCAGAGTGCTGGAATTACAGGCAAGAGCCACTGCGCCCGGCCTCTTCTAACTTTCTTTAGCAGATACAGCACTGTGCTATATAAACCAGTTCTGGAACTTGGAGCTAGCGGCCAACTGGTCATTTTATACACTAGGGAACCAAAGCCCATGGAGAATGACTTGCTAAAGATTGCAAAGTGGAAACAAAATGCAAGAGTGGGCTGATTTCCAATCTAGGAATGATTATAAACCCACACTTAAAAAGATATGATTTTATTACTAAGCACTTTTGAACACTGTAACTTACAGGGAATTAAAATAATAAAGCAAATTTATTTAAATGGATGTCCAGTTATTTTTTCTAGAACAAAACATTACCTGCATTGTACTAAGCTCTTCAGAAATGGCCTCAAAGGCTTGTTCATTCATCTCGGGTGGAACTGGCTCATTTAATATATCATTATCTAATATATTAGAATTCTGAGTGTACAGAGAGCCAAAGCTTCCCGTTTCAGGGCTTAATTTTGGTACTGGTCGGGAACGAAGTTGGCAGGCCTTGGTTGGTGTAGTTATAATCTGCAGCAAAAAATGATTATGGAAAACATTAGCACATATTTAAAAAGGGCATATTTAATAATTTTGTGAATGGAGAGGATAAAATTGAAATACTATTCATGAAAAGAAAGGAAAAAGTGTCCTTGAAACACAGTATAAAAATGCCCAAGTGGAAATAAATTTATCAATTCAACGCAGTCCCAAGCAAAATCCTAATACAATTTTTAAAAATAAACTTAATGAGCTGATATCTAATTTCATACAAAGAATAAATGTAGAAGAAGAGACAAGACAATTAAAAAGAACAAGCCAGGCATGATGGTTCATGGCTATAATCCCAACACTTTGAGAGGCTAAGAAGGGGAGGATCACTTGAGGCCGGGAGTCCAAGACCAGGCTAGGCAACAAAGTGAGATCCTGTCTCTACCAAAAAAAAATCATTTTAATTATTTTTACAGGCACGGTGTCCCGGGCCTGTAGTCCCAGCTACTTGGGAAGCTGAGGCAGGAGGATCCCCAAAGCCCAGGTGTTCTAGGGTGCAGTGAGCTATTATCACACCATTGCACTCCAGCCTGAGTGACAGACTGAGATCCTGTCTCTCAAAAAAAAAATAAAAAAAGAACAAATTAGGGAGACTTCCCCATCTGATATAAAAATACATAGGGGTATGGGAGTATGGTCATTAAAATAGTATATTACATTACAGTACATATTAAAACAGTACATTAGCTTATGTACATTCAAATAGAACACTGGGAGGAAATACAAAGTCCAGAAATAGAATTATTATTATTTTTTGAGACAGAGTCTTGCTCTGTTGCCCAGGCTGGAGTACAATGGTGTGATCTTGGCTCACCACAACATCCGCCTCCCAAGTTCAAGCGATTCTCCTGCCTCAGTCTTCCAAGTAGCTGGGACAACAGGCACACACCACCACGCCTGGCTACTTTTTGTATTTTCAGTAGAAATGGGGTTTCACCATGTTGGCCAGGCTGGTCTTCAACTCCTGGCCTCAAGTGATTCACCCGCTTTGGCCTCCCAAAGTGCTAGAATTACAGGCATGAGCCACTATGCCCAGCCCAGAAATAGAAAAATTTTTCTGTGGAAATTTCAAGTATCAGGAGTAGCTGAGACCAAAGGTGCACGCCACCACACCTGGCTAAATTTTTTTTTTTTTTTGCAGAGGTAGGGTCTTACTATGTTGCCCAGGCTGGTCTTAAACTCCTGGTCTCAAGCAGTCCTCCCGCTTCTGCCTCCCCAAGTGTTGAGATTACAGGTGTGAGCCACTGTGCCTAGCTGTATTATTATTATTATTATTTTTAAGTTAAATCCCTTTCTCATACCATTCAAAAGAAAAACAGTGGATACACAAACACCTCAATGTAAAGCAAAATAAAAGACAAAAAAGTCATAAAGATAAAAGGCCAATAAACCTGGCTACATCAAAAATATAAAATTTCTACATAACAAAAGCATCACATGCAAAGATGAAAGACAAGCAACATGATGGAGGAATATATTGGCAGTATACCTAACAAATGCTTATTACATAAAAATAAAATCTGAAGAAAAATATTTTAAAAAATAGTAAAATGGGCTCTTTCTTTTCAGGGAATAGGATATACAAATGGACATGAACATATGAAAGGATATTTGAAATTAGAGAAACGAGAATTAAAACCTTAACAGCAAGATCTCATTTTTTACCCATCAGATGGTCAAATATTAACAAGCCTGACAATGTCAGTTCCTGCGGACAGTGCTGGGAAAGGAGTGCATCTATGCTGCAGGCACAGGGTACAGACACTGGGAGGGAGCTTCAGCTTGACTCACTCAAATGCTAAGACATCCTAAAATAACCAATTCTCCTTTAACGGAATCCACCCCCAGAGAATGCATGCACTCGAAACCATCTACTTAAGCCATAGAAACCTAGGGTTAAAATGAAGTAGGTACCAGTTAATATGGAAAGATCCAAGGCATATCCCTTAAGGGGATATCCTTCATGGTGCTTCAAGCTCTATAATTCAAACTCTATAATTCTTCTGTCCCTCAAGGAAGATGCCTTGGATCTTTCTACATTAACTGGTATGAGGCTCATATCCCTTGAGCCTCACATTAACCGGTATGAGGCTCATATTCCTTGAGCCTCATATCCAAATGAGGCTCTAGGTACCAGTTAATGTGGAAAGCTCTAAGGCATATCCCTGAGTTAACAAAAGCATATTGTGGAATAACATATGAAGAATGACTCTTTAAAAAAAAAAAAAAAAAAAGCAAAATAAACAATCTAGGAAACAACTCTATGTGCTTTCTCAGTCTGTATATATTTATAGTATAAAATGCTAAGAAAAGGATTAAACTACCTCCAGGAATTGGGGGGGACAAAGGATTAGATTAGATCCAGATTGGAAGTGATGCTGAAAAGGCATTTTAACTTTAACTTGAAATATGTATATTTCTTTTAAACAAAGAGAATGTATTCAGATAGTAGTTGCACAACTAAAACAACAACAAAGGCTCTGAATTGCTATGCCGCTCTTGGCAAACCTTCTAGTCCTGAGTCCTGTTTACTCAGTCATAAAAGGAAGAAGTAGGACTAGAATGCCATGGTGCTTCAAGCTCTATAATTGTGCTAAGGGGCTACAGACACGGAATTATAAAATATTTGGCAGTATTCTGCAAGTATTTTTCAGTAATTTCTTACAAAAATTTCAAAGGCCACCTTTTTTAAAAAGCAACATTAAAAAAAAAATTCTGGTCAGGCATGGTGGCTCACACCTGTAATCCCAGTGCTCTGGAAGGCTGAGGCTCCAGGTGGATCGCTTGAAGCCAGGAGTTCAAGGCTGCAGTGAGCCATGATCATGCCAATGCACTCCAGCCCAAGTGACAGAGCAAGACCCTGTCTCTAAAAAACAAAACCAAAAATAAATAAATCAAAATTTTAAAATAATTTCTTAAAATTTCTACCTGTATAGGAAAAAACCCAGCATTTTCCAGGTTGAATAAATCATTATATATCCACATAACATTCTTGAGCAACTGCCAAAACAAATCAAAAACCAAAACAGAAACAAAAAAGGGGAGAACATTTTTTCCCCTGCAGACATAGGACAAACTCTAAAACATTGCTTTAAAACACACACACACACACACACACACACACACACACACACACACACCCCTCAAGCTGTAGAAAGAGATTTGCTACTAAATACCTTTTATATCTTTGAAAATTTCAGTCACAGGCCAGGCACAGTGGCTCACACCTGTAATCCCAGCACTTTGGGAGGCCAAGATGGGCCGATCACCTGAGGTCAGGAGTTCGCGACTAGCCTGGCCAACATGGTGAAACCCCGTCTCTACTAAAAATACAAAAATCAGCCGGGTGTGGTGGCAGGCACCTGGAATCCCAGCTACTTGGGAGGCAGAGGCAGGAGAATCGCTTGAACCCAGGAGGCGGAAGTTGCAGTTAGCCAAGATTGTAAACCAAGGCACGCCAGCCTGGGCAACAAGAGCAAAATTCCGTCTCAAAAAAAAAAAGAAAAATTTCAGTCACATAAATTACCTATTCAAATGAATACAATTACTTAGTCTTCCATTAAGTGACACGAAAAGCACCACTACTAAAAATAATCATTATAAATAAACATCTATTTATATTTTAAGACACATAAGGAAAGGTTTTCTGTCTTTCTTCTCTACTTCTTTCTTTTATTGAAAAGAACTTGAGTCCGGCGTGGTGGCTCCCACCTGTAATACTAGCACTTTGGGAGGCCGAGGTGGGTGGATCATGAGGTCACAAGTTCGAGAACAGCCAGGCCAACATGGTGAACCCTCATCTCTACTAAAAATACAAAAATTAGCCGGGCATGGTGGCATGCACCTGTAATCCCAGCTACTCGGGAGGCTGAGGCAGGAAAATCGCTTAAACCCCAGAGGCAGAGGTTGCAGTGAGCTGAGATTGCGCCACTGCGCTCCAGTCTGGCCGACAAGAGCATGACTCCGTCTCAAAAAAAGAAAAAAAAAAACTTGAATTCAAGCTGGACTTGAATTCCTGGGCTTGAGCGATCCTCTTGCCTCAGCCTCCCAAGTAGCTGGGACTACAGGCCTGCGCCACCACACCCAGGTGTGGTAAAAAATTTTTTTAACCTTCAGAAAATTTGACACAAAAATTTGATACAAAAACTGAAATCAGCATCACCTCCTCAACCTTTTGTTTTCCTTGTGTACTTCCTTTCTCTCTCCTCATTCTCAGTCGTTCATTCTTTTTTTTTTGTTTGTTTTTCTTTTATGAGGGATATGGTTATTTAGGACAAAACCCTCTCATGTTATTTCCAATGGCACCTGTGATCCCTTAGTGGTCTTTGCCCTTTAGGGTTTCTATTCTACTGAAAGCTTTGAGGACATGTTACATTGTAGCAACAGCTGCCATTTTACTGATACCTACAAGGTACCAAGGAGCTTATCTATCTCATTTAGTACACTAAAACTCTGGAAGTAAATTACTTTTATCTCCAATTTAGAGAAAAGAAAGATGAGGCTCAGAAGTTAGGAAACCCTGCCTAAGGTTAGCAGCACATTCAAATTTGATTCCAAATGCCGAATTCTTTCCTACTCCACCCTACCCGTGGGGGGATACATCAGTGGGGTTGCTGGCAGCAACCCAAGGACCAGTGTGACACCGGTGTTAATTATCTGCATGGGATGTCATCGGCATCTGGAGATAAACCATACAGACTCCATTACTAACAAAATGACACAGCAGTGATTTAAGATGGAAGTATGGTTCAGATGACCTACCTTAAGTGTTTCCGCATGAATTTTATTCAGCTGAGAAACTTCTTGCCGCTTGCAGGCTTTTGTTGCTTCCAAAAGGTCTTCAAGATTAAGGTTTGCTTTTTGCAAAGACTGAAGCTCTGATTCCAATTCTAGCTGCCTTTTCCTAATAGATATTGTAAAACTGAGTATTTCAGGTAATAAGTAATGTCAAACGTTTATAGAGTAGTTTACAGTTTATGCTCTCACATAACTTTATAGTTATCTCTAAATCAGAGATATTCTCTATTCTCTCAGATTATTCCCTTCATTCTCCAGTTTGGTAAACTACAGCTCAGAGACTGACTGTTTAAGGGATTCAACTAGTAAATAAATGGTAGAGCTCAAATTCAAAAGTCCAAATAGTCCATGATTATACCATATGTGATATGTCATTTTTGAACCAAACATTTGTTTATATTTTAGGGTAAGCTTGATCTTAGTTATAATATGAATGCGATTTATCTTTGTTTTACATAATGAGAATCAAGTAGGAATATTAATAAACCTATACTTCCTAAAATCTTAACAACTCTGATTACCAAATTTAAATTTAAATAATTTATTATGTAAGTTCAATAGACTCTCAACCCAACAGGAAAAAACTGCTTAAAACACCTGTATTATCTAGTTCATTAAATATATTAGTAAAGAGCTAGAAGCATGCTTTTTCTTCATGTCAAAGTAGTTGCTTTTATGAGAGTTTAATATTTAAAGTAAAACGCCCAATTGAATTATCAATATTAACACTACAGCAAATGAACACTAAAAGAAAGTAAGTGTGCATGCATGTGTATTTAGACTTTACCTAGTAAGTTCTTTGAATTCTTCATATTCTTGCTTTGAATTATTCAGCTCTGTCTGAATTTGCAGGAGTTGTGCTTTTAACTTCTCAGCGTTTGCAAACGAACATGGCTCTTTCTGAGCTTTAGGAGAAAATCCTTGCTGATCTGTTAATAAGAAAACAATCTCAGTCTTTTTTTTTGGAGACAGGGCCTCATTATGTTGCCCAGGCTAGAGTGCAGTGGCTATTCACAAGCACAGTCATAGTGTACTGAAGCCCCAAATTCTGGTCTCAAGTGAACCCCCTGCTTTAGCCTCCCAAATAGTTGGGACTACAGGTGCATGCTACCATGCCTAGCTTCACAACTTCAGTGTTTGAAAAACAAAAATAACAGGACACATTTTCTAAGTTCTCTGTCAGATATCAATTTTGGGCCACAAGGAGGAAAAATGAGAAATGGGTTGGAAAGTGAGCCCTAAAATACAAAAGCTTATAACTCAGCAGAAGGCGCAGGATGTGAGAGTGTGCCAAAGGGGATTAGAAGTCATGTTTAAGAAGCAGAGGCCATAGGATGGAGAAGCGTAGTTAAGGCACCACCTTTCCCATTAGGAGAAAGAGCAAAGAATGACAAAAATGTGGCATGCCTAATGCTAGACAGAGAAACAGCAGCCAGTGAATCTTGCAAGAATTAGTGCTAGCAGCTAATGTTAACAGCCAAGGAATTATTTAGAAAAGGAAACAAATAGCAAGGGCAGCAGGTTGTAAGAACTCAGTATCATCTACCAGGTAGAAAATATTAATTTTCAGGAAATGCCTAGAACACTGAATATGTTGAAGACAGTCCACTGAGTTTCAGTGTGGGAAAAGATCACGTAAAAGTTGTTTAGAGAGTGATCAATGTTTAGAAACTGATGAGATCCAGATATTAGTATCTTCTGAAGGGACTAAGTCAAGGTATTATGGAGACCAAAACAAAATGGCCAACAAAATAAAGGGCACTGTAGGGAAAAGTAGTTTAAATAAAACAGAAAACCTAAGTCAGGCCTGGGGGCTCACATCTGTAATCCCAGCACTTTGGGAGGCCGAGGTGGGTGGATCATTTGAGGCCAGAAGTTCAAGATCAGCCTGGCCAACATGGTGAAACCCCATCTCTACCAAAAATACAAAAATTGGCTCGGTGTGGTGGTGTGTGCATGTAATCCCAGGAGAGAGCCTGAGGCAGGAGAATCGCTTGAATCCAGGAGGTGGAGGTTGCAGTGAGCCGAGATCGCACCACTGTACTACAGCCTGGGCGACAAAGTGAGACTCCATCTCAAAAAAAAAAAAAAAAATAGAAAACCTGATAGTAATTTTACATCTAATATCTTAAGTCTCTCCCCAACCCAGTTACTGTGACTCTTAATATTCTATTCAGTCGTAACAGAATGGAAGAAGGCTTAAAAAATGAAATTTTAAAAAGCAAAGAGACAGTCTTCTTTATGAATGTAGAATAAAAACAGTAGAACTTTCTCAATTTCAAACTAAAAGGAAACCAAGGCCCCGTCTATGATAAAAGACCATGAAAATATTAACTCTAAGACTGGGGCAAACACAGACTTTGTTACCAAATCCCAGGGTATGAACACCAACAGCTGTCAAGACTGTAAGACAGACGTAGTACTAACTAAACCACTTTTCACATGGTATGCAAACTTATGAAAGTAGCATGTAACTAGAGAGTGCATACACTGGTAACCACAACATCAGGACCCAAACACTGTGCTATGAGTCTGACCTTTCTACATCTCTTACATTGCACAGGCCTAACTAGATTGATAAACATTTCAACTCGATTTTTATTCATGTTTGATTAATTAAACAGTTTTATTTCAAATACTTTAAACCAGAAAATTTAGTAAAATTTAACGTAGTATCTGAATCAATCTTTTTATCAATAAAACAGAAATACAATGAGTATTTTCTTGTTATATCTATTAGCTTACATAGTTTATGCTCTGTGATCTTTGAGAAAAAAAAGTTTAGTAAATACCTTTCTATAACATAAAAGAATATGTGTATAAGACATTAGCACAGCAGGCCTAGAGGCTAAAATGAAGACCCTAGTCACAAGGCACTACAAATGCTCTTTAATACAGTCCCTTCCTATATGGAACGTATATACAACAATCATTTCTTACTTTTGTCACTTTTCTCTATGCCACTTATTTCAGAGAAAGCTTTTTCTAGTTTTGCAATGGTCTGGGCATCCATTTCTTGGGCTCTTTTCACAGGCTCTAATAATCTCAGTCTTCTATTCTCCTCCCTGAGGGAATGATTTTCCATAGCATACTTTGCAACTCTGGGGTGGTGCTCTATCTGTGACATAGAAGAATTACATGCATTATATATTTACAAACATTTCTTTAGTGAATTAGTTCCTCTAAAAAGCCATTAGAAAACTAGGTATGCACATGCACTACTGGTGGTACCCTTCTGCAACTACCGTGGAAAGCAACTTGGCATGTGTGATCAGTTTAAAAATATGCATGTCCTGTAACTCTGCTATTCTCAGTCGGAGTCTAGACCCTTGCAATGTTCACCCACCTAAGGAGGTAAGCACAAGGGTGTACACTGTGGCAGGCTTTTCATGCAAAGGAGACTAGTTAAATCAACACACTGAAAAGAACAAGGACCAAATTAATCTTGTCAACCAAGATTAACTGAAAAAGGCAAAGTGCAGAAAAGTGTAAAGGAGAAACAAAAGTAAAAATATCCACCCATATTAGTTTGAATATTCATTAAAACTCCGGAGAGATAAATAAGCAGCTGATAAGAGATTTTGGTTTTCCCACAATGTACCTGTTTTGACCTATCCATTCTCCCTAAGGAAAAGGAAAACAACAAAACTTTAAAAGGCACAACTCTAAAGAGCCTACTAACTCAGACAACCACAACGCCCACTGGGTGAAATTTTGCATGTCCTGCTAGAGTTGCATACTATGTAGCAACGTCACAACTTCTTCCTTTTCCCCTTCTCTTCCCTTTAACTATTTTAAAAAGGCAGGTAAAGGAATTATGCAATCACACTGTCAGAAGAATTCACTTAAAACAATTTCCATTGTATTAAAGAACATGTACTTGGTGACAAATTTAGATTTGCTTTGAACTTCTTTTATTTTTAGAAATATTACAGACGCCCTATACTCACTTGTTCTCGCAGAGTTTGAATCTCATCCCTTAATTCTGAGAGCAAACGATCCTGCTCCTCAGGCAGAAAACTTCCCCGGGATTCCTTGTGGAGCTTTTCCAAGCGTGTTATTTGATCCTCTCGGAATTTCACAATCATTTTATTAGATTGAATAAATTTTCCTTTTGAGGGTGAGGTCTTCTAATTGGGTAACTTTTTCTATCAGAGACTTAAAGAAATTCATAATTTGGTTAAACATGAAAAATAATTCGACATCCTTAAATTTTCATAAGTCCAGCAACAAATACTAACTTCAAATTTAATCTTAAAGGCAAAATTTGATTTTTCATAGCCTTCTATTTCTTTATTGACTTGGTATTACTTATTTCACTCAGTAACGCAATAAAACCACACAGCGAAAACTAAGTATCTTGAATCTCCTTTATTACTAATTCCATTTCCTACCTTCTTTTCCTGTTCAGATTTCTTAAAGAATAACATTGCTTCCTGGAAATACTCCATATAGTTAGTCTTCTTTTTGTCTGTAATTGATCCAATAAGAAAGGGAAGATGAAAAAAAATTATTTAACACATTTCAAACCCAAGAGAACAGATAGCCTTTAACTGATTGCTCTCAACTAATCTAAAAGAATGAGACTGTGGCCGGGCACAGTGGCTCATGCCTGTAATTCCAGCACTTTGGGAAGCCGAGGCAGATGAATCATTTGAGGTCACGAGTTCGAGACCAGCCTGGCCAACATGGTGAGACGCCCCCCCTCCCCATCTCTACTAAAAATACAAAAAATTAGCTGGGCATGGTGGTGTGCATCTGTAGTCCCAGCTACTCAGGAGGCTGAGGCAGGAGAATCGCTTGAACCCAGGAGGTGGAGGTTACAGTGAGCCGAGATCGCACCACTGCACTCCAGCCTGGGCAACAGAAAGAGACTCCATCTCAAAAAAAAAAAAAAAAATGAGACTGTCATCACCAGATCATGGATTTCAAATTAACCATTCCACATATTAGTTGTTCTTCAAAGAATAAGTTTCTCTTTATTTAGTTAATATGCACAATAGATTACATATGGTGTAACAGAAGTAGATTTTTTTTTAAATTAGAGCAGTCCTAGGGTGCTGTGCACCTCTTAAGATCTATTAATAATTCACCCTCTTGGCTTTATGGATTTCCAGTTAATTAATTCTCTACTAGCTGTTCTTTAAAGAAAAGTCTCTCTTATCCTATAGTAAACATATATAGGTTACATATGCTACGTAGAAGTAGATCTAAATGAAATTAATCTCCTTAGCACTTATTATGGATTATTCAAAATTATTTTAATTCTCCCTTTTACCATATCTCACAGAACTCACTGCCTATGGTATCTGTATCTGATTACAAACAAAGCACTATGTTCCTATATAGGAGAAATAAGCAGAAAGAGATACTTGTAGAAAAATGTGGGTTGCCTTATTGTGTTGTGTCTATCATCAACGGCTCTTAAACTATTATTTGTACACAGTCTTCCCCAAGATAAAGGACAGCGTGCTTATCCTACCTCTGGTCAGGAAGCTTTCTAGTGGTGTCTGTCCTGAAGCAAGCTCAGCCAGTTGTTCTTTGAGCCTCTTCACTTCAGCTTGGAGCTGGCTCACATTTCCTTGGGTGTCTTCATTTACTACTGCCTGTTCAGGAAATTTAAAAAAAGTATTAAAT
The DNA here is from genome assembly GCF_001698545.2 of Rhinopithecus bieti. Classification (NCBI taxonomy): domain Eukaryota; kingdom Metazoa; phylum Chordata; class Mammalia; order Primates; family Cercopithecidae; genus Rhinopithecus; species Rhinopithecus bieti. The sequence goes on from NW_016806413.1 coordinate 1,753,731, forward strand.
TAATGCTTTTTGAGCAGTATAGTCCTGTGTTTACATTTGTTTGATATGATTTGTAGTGATGAACATCAAACAAAACTTCACGACCACCTCATAGTCAAAAGGCCACAGGAATCACAGTGTGCTTGAGTGGGGAGGAAGCTTCCTTTTCTTGTGCCTTCAGACCTGGAGCCAGAGAGAGACAGCCACAGCCAGGCTCTCTTCCCCCCAGCTGACTAGCCCTGAGCTGTTAGGTTGGGTCACCTTTGGGATCTGGGTGTGTTCACCTAATACTTCTTTCCCTGAGAACAACAGCCTTCCCCCACCCTTCCAATGGAGAAGAGTCAACACCTCAATGAGTATCATTTTCCCTCTTTCCTAGCTCCCTACAGGGAAGGAGCCTAACCTCTAAGTGCATGATGACTTGTAGGGCTGGCTTGAGCTCTGCAGAAGCAACCTTCTCCAGAGGAATCCAACCTTTATTTTTTAACAGCCCTTTTGGAAGGAGGGGTTGGTTTGACACTTCGATTTTTTTTTTTTTAATTTTTTACCACACTAAATGATTATCTTCATTTTCTTAAAGAAATGTCTTATTTAGGACAACTTCTAAAAGGCTAAAAGACTCACAAACAAAATGTGCCACTGTGGGTCAGGATGTCAAGAGTTGGGGAGGTCACACATGTATGGTGACAGGGAATATATGAGATCTCTTTGTACTTTCTCTTCAATTTTGCAGTAAAGCTAAAACTGCCATAAAAATAAAGTTGGCTGGGCACGGTGGCTCACGCCTGTAATCCCTGCACTTTGGGAGGCCTAGGTGGGTGGATCACAAGGTCAGGAAATTGAGACCATCCTGGCTAACACGGTGAAACACCATCTGTATTAAAAATACAAAAAAAATTAGCTGGGCGTGGTGGCCCCTGCCTGTAGTCCCAGCTACTTGGGAGGCTAAGGCAGGAGAATCACTTGAACCCAGGAGGTGGAGGTTGCAGTAAGTCAAGATTGTGCCACTGCACTCCAGCCTGGTGACAGAGCGAGACTCTATCTCAAAAAAAAAAAAAGTTTATTAATTAAAAAAATAAATCTTTAAAAAGGTCCACTAAAGGGTGACAATGAGTGCCAACAGCTGAGTACCAACCAGGTCAGAGGATTCAGCTGTGAAATACTCAATACTCAAGGAAGGAAAAAAACACCCTGTGACAGCCCCAAGGTCTTCTGTATTGTTGTCGTAAGCCCAATTTGCTCACTGGGAAAAATTTAAATAGCACATCTTTAAACAAGTCCCAGACATTCTAGCACTGTCCACTGATAGGCTGCAGAGGGCTTACCATTGAGAATGACTAGTAGAAGGCTCTTGGTTTTGTTCTTTTGCGTGTTAAGCAGCCATTTCCAGTTGCTTCTGATTCTTATGGCCAGCTTCATTACAAGGTACTACTGTACTTCTGACATCACTGTCCCATCAGTGACATCACAATTCTAATTATCGCTGCAGTTCTATAATCTCCAAAGACTTCTAGTAAATCTTAAGAGACTTAGGGTCAGGAAGCTCTAATGATTTTTCCTCCTCATCTTACTAGTACTCCATAGTCCAAGGAAATAAAACAAATGACTAGATCTATAGTCTTCTGATTGACCCAGGGAAAGGGGGCAACATGGAACCCCTGATTTATAGCCAATTGGTCTGAAAGCACAGATAGGACGAGCTAGGGCTTGCAATTGGCATCAGAAGTCAGGGGCAGTCTTGTAGGACTGAGCCCTGAACCTGTGAGATCTCACCCTATCTCTAGACATATAGTGTTAGAATGGAACTGAATCAGAGGATACCCAGCTGATATCTGCTACAGAACTGACTGATTGGCTGTTGGCAGGAGGAAAGACTCACAAACTTAATTTGCTTTCCCTTAAGAAAACATTTGTCAGCTGGGTACAGTGGTTCACACCTGTAATCCCCACACTTTGAAAAGATGAGGCAGGAGGACTGCTTGAACCCAGGAGTTTGAGACCAGCTTGGGCAACAAAGTGAGACCCTGCCTGTACAAAAAAATTAAAAAATTAAGGCTGAGGCAGGCAGATCATGAGGTCAGGAGATGGAGACCATCCTGGCTAACATGGTGAAACCCTGTCTCTACTAAAAAATACAAAAAATTAGCTGGGCATGGCGGCAGGTGCCTGTAGTCCCAGCTACTCGGGAGGCTAAGGCAGGAGAATGGCATGAACCCGGGAGGCGGAGCTTGCAGTGAGCCGAGATCACGCCACTGCACTCTACCCTGGGTGACAGAGCAAGACTCTGTCTCAAAATAAATAAATAAATAAATAATTTTTTTAAAAAATTAAAAAATTAGCCTGGCATGGTGCTGCATGCCTGTGGTTCCAGCTACACAGGAGGCTGAGGCAGGAGGATCTCTTGAGCCCAGGAAGTTGAGGGTAGAGTGAGCTGTGTTTGCACCACTGCACTCCAGCCTGGGTGACACAGCAAGACTGTGTCTCAAAAAAAGGGAGAAAAAACTAGTCAAGCAATAACTACCATAAGATCTAACCTAGGTCTCTGATTACATGTGTGATATAGAAGGGTAGGAAAGATAAAATAGAAATTTTGCATACAGTGAGATAAACTATTACAGAGAAATAAAAGTTAATGTTAATATTAGGGCAATCACAAAAATGGCATACTGCAAGCTTTAGTATTTTTCTTATTTATTTAATGAAGTATATGCCAGTATTTTACCTTGTTTTTAATCAGCTTGGCTCTTTGAGCAAAGTTAAGTGTTGATAGGGTTTCCCCAAAACACCTGGATCCAGGATGAACATTTGCAATTATGGCTGTTTTGGCATTACCTCCAAGGGAATCCTATTTAATGATAGGAATGGACACATTTTCGATGAGAAATCACAAGATCTTTTTAAGCAAAGAAAATGTATACTCTTGCCACCAAGGCTGAGAGATTGTCCCACTATCAACTTTGGCATAACCAAAAGGAGCCCAGGAATCCAAGGATCTACTTTACCCGTAGTAAGAAGGTAAGTTTGGAGTCTCTGTAGCAAACATGTCTCTGTTTTCCATTACTCACGTCGACAAGTGCAGTAATCACTTGGCCCAGGCAGCTCAATGATCGATTTATGTTACCTGCTTCCTAAGGTGTTGACGGAAAATAACAAAAATTTAGGTACATTGGTTTCTCTTTGGTATTTTGAATGAAAATATATCTAGCAGAGGATAATTTTGGATGAAAAGGCAAGTCAGGGACAACGTTAATAAAGAACAACTATTCAACAAACAAAAAAGAAGTGCTGAACTATCCCCCTAACCTTTACCTATTTGATATACACTGTAATTTTAGTATTAGAAGACAAACACAGGCTGGGCACTGTGGCTCATGCTTGTCAACCCAGCATTTTGGGAGGCCGAGGCGGGCAGGTTGCTTGAGCTCAGGAGTTGGATACCAGCCCGGGCAACATGGCGAAACCCCATCTCTACAAAGAAATATAAAAAACTGCTGGGCATGGTGGCACACGCCTGTAGTCCCAGTTACTTGGGAGGCTGAGGTGGGAGGATCACTTGAGCTTGGGAGGTAGAGGTTCCAGTGAGCTGAGATTGTGCCATTGCACTCCAACCTGGGTAACAGAGTGAGACCCTGTCTCAAAAACAACAACAAAAAAAGACAAACACAAAAATCATGCAACGAAAAAAAAAAATTAATGTCACTTCATGATTGTAATAGTTTGAAACCAAGCTGTAGGTAGAGATAAAGACCAGAAAAAAATAGGGAAAAAAAGGGTAGAGTAGTGCATTAATAGGTACTTTTTTCAATCCTTTTATGCTAAAATATTTAAGGGTATAATGCCTAATAACTCACCCATACAGCCCCCAAAGCCACTGATGAACTTATTTGAGGAGAATATTCAGTTTAATTCTGTAAAGGATAATAAAAACTACTTTAAAACAGAAGCTTGGTGGGGGGAAAACGAGCTAAATATGTTACATTAGATTTTTACTGTAGGTAGCATATTTTGAAAACTCGGTCTGCAGTGGAAGCAGTATACAAAAAAGAGAAAAAGTCAAAATTATAATGCAAGATATACTGAATTCAGAGTCACTGCTGCTATCATTCAGTAAATCAGAAAGGTGGTTAGTGGCATGGTTGAGAGTACTGTAGCAGCTCGGTGTGAATCTCAGCCCTACTTTTATTAGCTGTGTGACTTCAGTTTCTTTAACTGTAAAACAGAAATAATAGCACCTACTTCTCAGAGTTATTGGAAAGGTTAAATGAATTAATATATATAAAGCATTTTAGAACAGACTTGGTATATGTCCTATTATAAGCTTATGCTTTTTTTTTCTTTTTTTTTTTGACACAGAGTCTCACTCCATCACCCAGGTTGGAGTACAGTGGCACAATCACATCTCACTGCAATCTCGACCTCCTGGGTTCAAGGGATCCTCCCACCTCATCCTCCCAAGTGCTGGGATTATAGGCATAAGCCACCATGCTCAGCCCATACGCAATATTTATTAAGCCTCATATCTCAATAGAAATATAAGTTTTAGGCTAGGCACGGTGGCTAATGCCTGTAATCCCAACACTTTGGGAGGCCAAGGAGGGGGTTATCACCTGAGGTCAGGAGTTCAAGACCAGCCTGGCCAACATGGCAAAACCCCATCTCTATTAAAAATATAAAAAATTAGCCAGGTGTGGTGCTGGGCACCTGTAATCTCAGCTACTTGGGAGGCTGAGGCAGGAGAACTGCTTGAACCCGAGAGGCGGAGGTTGCAGTGAGCCGAGATCGTGCCACTGCACTCCAGCTGGGTGACAGAGTAAGACTGTCTCAAAACAAAGAAATATGAGCTTTAGATTGCCTGAAACTGCCTCAAATGTAGGTCAGGCGACTCAAATCCTCATTTTTAATGAAAAAAGTAGATCTCTTCCCTCATTCTTTCCAATTCCTCTCCCCTCGCCCATGTATATTCTAAACTATAGAATCTAGAAATATTTTATTGACAATTCATTTTACTCCATATATACATATTGACAATACATATTACATAGAACCTCTGGTCCCACTGTTAATACCTTAGTGTAGGACTAGGTGCTTAACCTTTCACATCTGAAATATTAAACAGCGTAAGTGGTCATCTTTTTCTGTGGTCTCTCCCTTCTAAAATCTCAACAGCAGTGGGTCAGATGACTAAGTTTCTATAAAACAGGCTTTCTTCATGAATCATTTAGTTGCTCAGAAATGTTAAGTGTTTCCCAATGTTCGCAGAGTTGAGTACAAACTTGGCCTAGCACTCCTGGTCCTTGATAATCTGGGCCTGCTTGCCTCTCTAACAAACCCATCCATTGAGCCATGATGATATGCCAAATGCTACACTCATTCTGCATCCACAATAACCCTTGAGATGCCCCCCTGCCAGGCATGCATTTCCTGTTTCTCTCTCCCTATCCAAATCCTTCACAAGTCAAGAACTACTTCTTTTCCACACGTTCCGCAAGCAGTCCACATTGCACCCTTCTTCCTCTGACCCCTGTTGTCTCTTGTACCCTTATCCCCTCTGGTATGAATTAAAACATTTTTGCTACTGACAGACTTGCCCTATCCCATCTATGTTCACTGTTCCACAACAGAAATCTCTGTTTCTTTTCAATAGGAACAATTTCTTATTTCTTTGCCACCCTCAAAACACTTAGCTTGGTATGGTCATATATCAGTTAACAAAAGGGATTTTTTTTTTTTTTTTTTTGAGACAGAGTCTCCCTCTGTCACCCAGGCTGGCATGAAGTGGCGCAATCTCAGCTCACTGCAACCTCTGCTTCCCAGGTTCAAGCGATTCCCCTGCCTCAGTCTCCCAAGTAGCTGGGACTACAGGTGTGCATCACCACACCCAGCTAACTTTTATATTTTTTTAGTAGAGACGGGATTTCACCATATTGGCCAGGATGGTCTCGATCTCCTGACCTCATGATCTACCTGCTTCAGCTTCCCAAAGTGCTGGGATTACAGGTGTGAGCCACCGCACCCAGCTAACACAGGTACATTTTAAGAAATGTGCTGTTAGGAAATTTGATCGTTTTGTGGGTGTCATAGAATATACTTATGCAAACTGCGATGGTATAGCCTACAACAAACCTAAGCCATGTGGTATAGCTATTATACTCTTAAGAGACTCCCATCATAAATGCAGTTCCTCACTGACTGAGACATTGTTATGCATCACGACTATATTGACTGCTAGTAAGAACTCACACACAAGTTGAAGACCATAATTTCATTCTTACCTTCAATCTCATCCCTTCTGCATGGGTGTCTTTTTGCCTTTCAGATCCTGCTAAATCCACCAAGTTGAGTAGGGAGGTCCGTATATTCACAATCTCATTACTTTTCTCCATTGACTCTATTGTAATTGTAAAGACAGCATGAGACCTAGACGATTCTCTGTTCATTGATGTTGATGCCACACGTCTGTTCCTCCACCCTCCAGACAACACCTATGCAAAACGAAAACATATTAAAAGAAATGAGAGGACCAGTTACAGTGGCTCATGCTTGTAATCCTAGCAGTTTGGGAGGCCAAGTCTGGAGGATCACTTGTGAACAGGAATTCAAGACCAGCCTGACTAACATAGTGAAACCTCACCTCTACAAAAAATAATAATAATAATTTGCTATGTATAGTGGCAGGAACCTGTAGTCCTAGCTACTCGGGAGGTTGAGGTGGGAGGATCTCTTGAGCTCAGTAATTCAAGGCTGCAGTGAGCCATGATTGTGCCACTGCACTCCGGCCTGAGCAACAGGGCAAGATCCTATCTAAAAAAAAAAAAAAGAAAAAAAGGGGGAAAAAAAAAGGAACAAGGTAAGTACACTTAAAACGTAAAATAAGCACTTGAGAATCACTCATTTTATTATGAAAAATACTAACATACAGCTAATTACTTTCATAGGGAAAAAGAAATATATTTACACAAAGCATATTTTCTCTTTAGAAGAGGGGTTAGGAATATCTATTGCCTTCCATTGTTATCTAGCTTTTTAAGATAAATTATATTATTCCAAGTTCCAAATGGTACACAACATCCACCAAAATCAGTAGGAAATTTGTAAAGGGTGATGAGAAAGATTACTGGTCCATTAAGGAATAAACTGAAGTTATTTTCCTTTCCTTTGTGTTCCCTTTCCACGTTACGGAAAGAGAACAAACAGGAAATCAGAGTGCATAGGATCTAGAAGTGGTTTTACCACCCTTTATTTGTGTTAACCTAATGTAAGTCACAAAACCTCTCTGAACCCCTTTCTTTACCTACAAAATGAGAATGCTGGACAGGAAAAACCTGTAAATTATCTTTAAGTCCAAAGTTTTGTCAGCTCTTTTGGTCTACAAGGTATTTTTTCCCTTCTATTCCCTATGGCAAGCAGGATACATGAAAGTTCAGAATGAAGGCTCTGGAATCAGATGCATAACAGTTCAAACTATGGCTCCACTATTTACTAGGTGAGGTCTGGGGCCAGCTGAACCTTTTGAAGGCTCAGCCTTCATATTTGTAAAATGGGAATATGGGTACCTACCCCACAGAACAGAACATATAAGTTTTAGGTGCATATGAATCACCTATGGATGTTGTTAAAATTCAGATTCAGATTCAGTGTGAGGTGGGGCCTGAGATTCTGCATTTCTAACAAGTTCTCAGGTGATGCTGATGTTCTAAGGACCACAGGTTTGGTAGGAGAGTCACAGTATATATAGGGTAAAATGGGGAAATTAGCATCTTTATCTCAAAGGGCATATTGAAAATTAAGTAAAATAATGTGTATCAAAAAAGGTAGCACAGTGCTTGGCACCTTCACTCAATAAATTGTAGCTGTTGGCAGGGCGCGGTGGCTCACGCCTGTAATCCCAGCACTTTGGGAGGCCCAGGTGGGTGGATCATGACGTCAGGAGATCAAGACCTGTCTGGCTAACACGGTGAAACCCCATCTCTGCTAAAAATACAAAAAATTAGCCAGGCGTAGTGGCACGCACCTGTAGTCCTAGCTACTCGGGAAGCTGAGGCAGGAGAATCACTTGAACCCAGGAGGCGGAGGTTGCAGTGAGCAGAGATCGGGCCATTCCCCTCCAGCCTGGGCGACAGAGAGAGACTCTGTCTCATTTAAAAAAAAAAAAAATTCCTAGCTATAATAACCCTATTAATCTAAGATGGAGTCTCACTCTATTACCCAGGCTGGAGTATAGTGACGTGTTCGTGTCTCACTGAAATCTCTGCCTCCCAGGCTCAAATGATCCTCCCACCTCAGCCTCTGGAGTAGCTGGGAGTACAGGCATGCATCATCATGCCTGACTAATTTTTTTGTATTTTTAGTAGAGACGGGGTTTCACCACGTTGGCCAGGCTGGTCTTGAACTCCTGACCTCAAGTGATCCACCACCTTGGCCTCCCAAAGAGGCTGCGATTACAGGAGTGAGCCACTGCGCCCAGCTATTTGTATCTTGTATATTCCTTGGATAGTACTTTATGTTTTCTTTCTATAACATTAAATACTGTATATTACATATTAAATACATCTGATACATTCATACAGCTATAAAAAGAGAGAGAGAGAGATCCTCCAACCTGAGACAAATTCCAAAATACTATTATTTAAAAAAAGCAGCTGGGCACCGTGGCTCACACCTGTAATCCCAGCACTTTGGGAGGCCAAGGCGGGTGTATTACCTGAGGTCAGGAGTTCAGGACCAGCCTGACCAACATGGTGAAACCCTGTCTCTATGAAAAAACACAAAATTTAGCTGGGCGTGGTGGCAGACACCTGTAATCCCAGCTACTCGGAAGGCTGAGGCAGGAGACTCTCTTGAACCCAGAAGGCAGAGGTTGCAGTGAGTCAAGATTGCGCCATTGCACTCCAGCCTGGGCAACACAGTAAGACTTGGTCTCTAAAATAAAAAAGGCAAGGTATAAAAATAGCACAGTATGCTGTCACTTGTGCAACAGAAGGAGAAAAAGCAAATACAAGCATGTTTGCTTGAATACTTCTATAAAATCAAAATAAAAAACCAAAAACAAAAATACTTGGTGAATGTTCATAGACTAGGAGACTCAATGTTGTTAAGATGCCAATTCTACCAAAAATAATTGATAGATTCAACACAATCCCACTCAAAATCCCATCAGCCTATTTTGTAGAAATTGACAAACTGGTTCTATGTAAATGAAAATGCAAAGGACAATGAATAACCAAAATAACTGTTAAAAAGAAGTGTTGGAAGACTTACTCTCCCTGATCTAAAGACACTACTTAGCAACAAGTTATGTAATAATCAAGACAGTTTAGTATTGATGAAAAGAAACAGATCAACAGAACAGAATACAGTTAGATATAAACCCATATGTGTACAGTCAATTCACCAAAGGTGCAAAGGCAATGTAATGGGAAAAAGAAAGTTTTTTTCAACAAATCATGCTGCATACTGGATCAAAAACAAAAAGGCAAGAAAAGAGAAGGAAGCATTAGATGAAACAGGCAAAACACACTAAAAAAGATAGTAGAAACCAGTCTAACAATATCAACAATCATACAGTAATATAAATAAATTAGGTAAGATACTGTCATGAGCGGTTAAAAAAAAGAGCAAAGTATAGCTTTGTAGTTTACAAAAAACACTTAACATACTAAGAAACAGAAGGGGCCGGGCGCGGTGTCTCACGCCTGTAATCCGCCTGTAATCCCAGCATTTTGGGAGGCCAAGGCGGGCAGATTATGAGGTCAAGAGATGGAGACCATCCTGGCCAACATGGTGAAACCCTGTCTCTATTAAAAACATAAAAATTAAAGGGGCACACTGGCGCGCGCCTGTAGTACCAGTTACTCAGGAGGCTGAGGCAGGAAAATAGCTTGAACCCAGGAGGCGGAGGTTGCAGTGAGCCGAGATCACGCCACTGCACTCTAGCCTGGTGACAGAGCGAGACTCAAAAAAAAAAAAACAGAAAGACTGATGGAGAAACATATACCAGGCAAATGGTAATCAAAAGAATGTTGAGTGGTATGTGAACATCAAACAAAACATATTTGTAAAGCAAAATGTGTTGATAGGAAAGTGTAGGGTCAATAAGGAATTATAGATGAAAATAAAAGGAAGATATATACTAATTCTACACTTGTATATACACCGAACAAAAGAGTCCATAGCAGGTCCTCCATTTCATTCAATGTTATTTTGTTGTGAAGTTGAGGAAAAAAAATGATTTCCAGCCAGGGCGACTGTCTGTGTAAAGTTTACGGTTCTCCTCTTGTCTGCATGGGCTTTCTCTAGGTACTCTCGTTTCCTCCTACGTTCCAAAGATGTGCATGGTAAGATAACTGGCACATCCAAATGATCCCAGTCTGACTGACTGGATGTATGTGCCTGCAATAGAATGGTGTCCTGTCTTGGTTGGTTCCTGCCACATGTAAACCTGAACAGGAATAAGCATGGTAGAAAATGAATTAATACAAATATTGCCAAATAAAAATTCATAAAGTGGCCAGGTGTGGTGGCTCATGCCTGTAAACTGAGCACTTTGGGAGGCTGAGGAGGGCAGATCACCTGAGGTCAGGAGTTCAAGATCAGTCCGGCCAACATGACGAAACCCCATCTCTAATAAAAATACAAAAAATTAGCCAGGTGTGGTGGCACATGCCTGTAGTCCTAGCTACTCAGGAGGCTGAGGCACAAGAATCATTTGAACCCAGGAGGCAGAGGTTGGAGTGAGCCGAGATCGCACCACTACACTCTAGCCTTGGAGACAGAGTGAGACTGTCTCAAAAAAAAAAAAAAAAAAAAAAATTTCATCAAGTATATGATACTCATACAAATACAGGACAATAAACAATGCAGTATGAAAGTACTCAGTGAGCCCACCATATTTGTTATCGCTTGTTTCTGAACTGTATGGTGGTAGGAAGTGCTCCTGACAATTTCTACTTTGTAAACATTTATTCCCGATTTAACCCAACACCATGACTGCCATCACTCACTTATCCACCAAACCTGGGTAAATAATTATCTTAGTTGTTTTTATCATCTTTTTTAAATAAACGTATAGTTCACATTTATTTTAATGTTTAATATTAGAAGTGTGTTGGGTCCTTATTGAGAAGTTTAGTGATGCTTTTATGACTAGAAATATGCAGTAGGAACTTAACTCTTCTTTGTATCAACTAGTCTGTAGTAAAATTGGTTTTATTATACATTGTTTCACTTAAGGTCAGTTTCCAAGAACCTATCAGGATGTTAAGTGAGGACTTGTGTTTCCATATGTGAATGTATATATATATATACATACAGAAAAAAATCACAATGAAACTGAAAAACCAACACCTTAGTGGGAAATCAGTGCATCTCTCTGAAGTATCAATAGATTACAGGGACAAGAAAACTCGCAAAAATATAAAACCTTGTACCAAGGATACATATTCTTCTTAAGCACACATGGCACACTTGAAAAACATTGTTATAAATCCATAAATTATGTCTCAAAAAAATCTCAAAGACTAGATGTCACATAAGACCACATTCTCTGATCCCAGTGCAATTGAGAATCAACATAAGAAATAAGTTAGAAATCCCACAAACTTTGGAATTTAAAATCACATTTCTAAGTAATTAATGAGTCAAAAAAATTATAGAAAAATATTTGGATCTACATGATAATTAAAATATTAAAACTTGTGTGAAGTTAAAGAAGTATTAAGTAAAAATTTATAGCATTAAATACTTATATCACAAAAGAAATGCCAACACGAGTAAACATCCAGCTTAAGAAGCTGAAAAAGAACAGCAAGATAAACCCAGGAGAAACTAAAAACAAAGAAAATATTAAAGAGCAAGTCCATATAAACAATAAAACCATGTAAAAGCAAACAAAATGGCAGTTATGGCAAAGATTGTAAAAATGTGAATACTAGGAACAACTTTATGCCAATATACTTGAAAACTAAGAGGAAATTGAAATTTTTCTAAGAATACATAACTTACTAACACTGACCCAAGAAGAAATAAAATGGCTGCATGACTCTATTAAAATAATTTTTTTTGTAGTTAAAAATCTTCTTGCAAGACCCAGATAATTTTGCAGATGAGTTCTACTATATATTCTAAGAATAAGTCATCCCAGGCATAAATACTTTCAGAAAACAAGTAACGTTGCTAAATAAAACAAGACAAAGAGAATAGGGCCGGGTGCAGTGTCTCAGCCTATAGTGGGAGGCTGAGGCAGGTAAAATGCTTGAGCCCAGGAGTTCAAGACTGGCCTGGACAACATGGCTAAACTTCATCTCTACAAAAAAATTCAAAACTCAGCCAAACATAATGCTGTGCACTTGTAGTCTCAGCTACTAGGGAGGCTGAGGTGGGAGGATCTGTTAGGCCCAGGAGGTCAAGGCTGCAGTGAGCCATGATTGTTTGTGTCACTTGTACTCCGGCCTGGGTGACAGAGCGGGACCCTGTCTCAAAAAAAACAAAAACAAAAACAAAAACGGAATAGGACAAAGGAAATTACAGATTGATCTCAATTTTTTAAATTGATGAAAAATACTAAACAAAATATTAGCAAATCTTAATCTAGTACTTTATCAAGTTAACATGTTAAAGAAGAAAAAACACAAGATTATCTCAACAATAGTGGAAAAAGCATGAAACAAAACTTTAACACACATTGTTTATTTTTTAAGATAGTTAGCAAGGTGACTAATTATAAAAGCATCTTATAAAAATCAACTGCATTTTGGCCAGGCACGGTGGCTCACGCCTGTAATCCCAGCACTTTGAGAGGCTAAGGCGGGTGGATCATGAGGTCAGGAAATCGAGACCATCCTGGCTAAAACGGTGAAACCCCGTCTCTACTAAAAAAAAAACAAAAAAACAAAAAAATTAGCCGGGCGTAATGGCAGGCACCTGTAGTCCCAGCTACTCGCGAGGCTGAGGCAGGAGAATGGCATGAACCCGGGAGGCAGAGCTTTCAGTGAGCCAAGATCGCACTACTGCATGCCAGCCTGGGCAACAGAGTGAGATTCCGTCTCAAAAAAAAGAAAAAAAGAAAAATTCAACTGCACTTCTATACACACCAAACAGTAAATATAATTTTAAAAAGAGACTATGTGCTGGGCGCAGTAGCTCATGTCTGTAATCCTAGCACTTTGGGAGGCCAAGGCGGGTGGATTGCCTGAGTTCAGGAGTTCAAGATCAGCCTGGGCAACATGGTGAAACTCTGTCTCTCCTAAAACACAAAAAATTAGCCAGGCATGGTAGTGTGCACCTGTAGTCTCAGCTACTTGGGAGGCTAAGGCACGAGAATTGCTTGAACCTAGGAGACAAGAGGTTGCAGTGAGCTGAGATCACGCCACTGCACTCCAGCCTGGGCGACACAGCAAGATTCTGTCTCCAAAAACAATAAATAAATAAAAAATAAATAAAAATGAAAATAAAAGAGATTATTAGAGCAACTAAAAACATAAGGTATACTGGAATAAAGTTAACAAAAAGTATGTATGACTTTTATGATGAAAATTATTAAAATTATATTGCAAGACATTAAAGATCTAAATAAAAGAGGAGACATATCATGTTAATATATGGACTGAATATTGTAAAACATTGTAAAAAAAATGTTAATTCCTCTAAACTGGTCTATAACTGCAATGTAATTCCAATAAAAAACCCAACACAATTTCTTGAGTATGTATGTATACACACATTCGGTCACAAGTAGAACCTGTCTCTTGCTTGGGGGAGTCTCAATTTAAACAGCTGGAATCAAGAGGCTTGTTGAAGATAAAAGAATAAATTATGAAATATCATACAGCAGTGAAAATAAATGAAATGCAACATAGATTTCATAAACCATGTTGAGTTTTTAAAGTCATAGAGAGCTAAATATGTGTTTTTTCAAACTCAAAAAGAGGCAAAACCACATATATATGTGATTTAAAAGTGGAAGAAAATGATAATGACATTCAACTTAGTGCTTAATTTTGGAGAGGAGCCAGGGATATGGGATAGGGAGGACAGGTATCCTATTTACCTATTTATAGTATATTTAAAAAACCAAATATCACCAGTAAATAGGATAGTACTGGTGATACTAGGGTCTTTAAATTGTCTAAAAGCCTCCTGAATGTTCACTTTAACATTATGCTTGGTAACTTAATGTGTGTGGCAATATTTTACATGTGTCAAATGTTACATAATAAAAACACTTTCAAATCATTGGACCAGATCAGATTTCATAAAAACTTATCTAGAATATTTTGTAAATTCCTGTCAAGAGGTTTGCTTGTCCTGAGCTGAATGCTCAAGATAAGTTAGCTTTTGACACCTAACAAGCAAGCAACATAGAAAAGAACAGCCAGCTGGTTTAAAGGCCAGAGTTCCCAAAAGCCCCTCAAACAGGCATCTCCCAGGAGGAACCACTAAAGACATATGGACAAATAAGAAACTGATTATACAATGTATCATCTTATTTCTGTTTAAATTGCCCTTTCCAGGTTGCCATTTTGAAAGACTCTTAGAATAGAATAAAATACTGCCATATTATTTTATCTTTACTTCTCATGAACATTCTGTATTATGCCTTTATGACATATTTTTGGCACCTCAATTCTTACTTTTTTGAGATTGGGGTGCTTTCACAGCAGGTTTGTTGCCTAAGCACCAAATAAGTGCTCATTGCAGGGTACCTGATAGGCTTCAGCAGCTGAGGTTACCACCTGCTCCACTGCACCAACAACAAAGACTCCCTTCTTGATATGCTCCCTTAAGTACAGTCCAGCCGATGCAGAGTCCAATAGGTCATATATCTGCTCATTGTAGATTTCAATAAAGGAACACTTACAAAGGAAACTCTTCCCAGCTCCAGCCTGTAAAAAAGAAGCCTCGTTTAGATACATTATTTTCATGTGTTCATACCCAGTTTTCATAAGCATTAATTTTGCACTTGCTTCACAAGATATAAATCTCCTATGCTATTATCCTTTAATACAATATAAGATACCTAAAAGTAAAAAAATCTAGATAACTAGTTTTTTGTTTTGTTTTGTTTTGTTTCGTTTTGTTTTGTTTTGAGATGGAGTCTCACTCTGTCGCCCAGGCTGGAGTGTGGTGGCACGATCTGGGCTCACTGCAAGCTCTGCCTCCTGGGTTTGTGCCATTCTCCTGCCTCAACCTCCCGAGTAGCTGGGACTACAGGTGCCCGCCACCATGCCTGGCTAATTTTTTGTATTTGTAGTAGAGATGGGGTTTCACTGTGTTAGCCAGGATGGTCTCGATCTCCTGACCTCGTGATTCACCTCAGCCTCCCAAAGTGCTGGGATTACCGGCGTGAGCCACCGCGCCCGGCCGATAACTAGTTTTAACACATGATTATATTTTAGAGCTGCATCAAAGTGTGGTCCCAGGCACCCTAGAGGCCTCCACAGGTGCCTGGGAGCTAATACAGGGAGAGGAGAATTGAGCAGTCCAGTTGGGAAATTCCATTTTTGTCTGTCTTACATATTTGATGTCCTCATGAAGTTTTATTCGAAACAAGTGTTATGTTCTTCAAACGATTGAAAATAATTTATTTTAAAAGACTTTATAGGATTTTTAACCATAGAAATGCATGGTACTAAATTATTTCACTGCCACACAATTTGTGTGTCTAACTTCAGTGTTACAGATAGGTGATTTCTGCAAAGGAGTAAATAGTAAACCAATGTTATATATAAGATTCTTTGGTACACAAGTAATGGAACATAAAACACAAATGGTTCTAAGCCCCGACTTCCCCAAGCTAAATCTGCACAATTGTGAGAAGGCCCAACCTGGGAGCCAATGCAGGAGGAAAGACCATATCCCCACGGTGATGGAGCCATACCACATGTGGAGCACAAAGACCATGGGAAGGCAGTAGCAGGTGCTACAAAGATGGTGAGGATGAGTTCATCACTGCTGGATGCCATGAGGATTTAGGGACACCTGCAGTCACCTGTGAGCCTAAGTACAGGTAGATGATTAGGCTTAGTGTATTAATGTATCTGTTTTCCTCAGTTGAGATTTTATTTACAGTTTCTCTCTTGCAAAATATTTTTTCTGAGAGCCCCAGAAGCATTATTTTCCTTTCTTGTAAACTAGCAATTTGGGATAAAGGATAATGCATGTTTTATAAACCAAAAACTCAATTGAGATAAAACAACTCAGAATCCTTAATATTATCCTCAGAATTGAAAGATTTTTTTATACCACACTAGTCTATCCACATTGTAGAGTAGTACCATTCATGCTTCACCATGTATCATGAGCTAATTATCAGGAGCTACCTATTCAAAATTGGACATTTCATAGAACCACTTTATTTTTACATTAAGTTTTACCTTTTCTTTTTCACGATCAATTAAGGAAAACAAATATTCAAAACTTCGTGGGATTACTCCTCTCAGGTTATGAGAAAAATTATCAGATTCAGATGGTCCTAAAAAAGTGAAAAAAATAAACACTGGATTTTTATTCTATTCCAAAAGTCTTTCAAAATGGCAATTTATATAGAAATAAGATGATTATACTGTATAATGATTTTCCTACTTGTGCTCCAAGCAAGTTAAATTTAGGTCTGTGAGAGGAATTGAAATTTTTCCAACTGCCAGGTACCAAAATCTGCAGGAATATCAAATAATTGTACTTTATTGCAGCACATTTGGTCTCATAGACTGACCTGTGGTCCAGGCCTTGGCCCCATACCTTGTGACCATAGGCTAATTACTAAATCCCTCTTAAGCTGCAGAGTTCTCAGTTATAAAATGGGGATAATAATGGTACTAAATACCACATAGGGTTATTGGAAAGAATTAACTGAGAGTGTAAAGGCAAAGCACTGAGAGCCATGTTAGTGCTTTAAACACATTAAGTACTAAAAATCAGGGTTAGCTAGTTGATTTTTTTTAAATTAGGCAATAAAAGCCAAGCTGGTAAGAAAAGTACTGTAAGAATATCTTACAAGATTTCCATGCAGACAGAAAAATGCAGAGTCTCTATTTTGTTACACTGGGAAAAGGAAGAGATATCAGTGTATATGTAAATAGCAGGATTCTAAGGAATTCTAATTCAAGTTATAGCAATATTTCCCAGAAAAAATATATATAGCTAGAAAAGATCTAGATCTATTTAACAATCAAAATATTGGTGAAGTATGCCTTAGAGACCAAAGGAACTAACAAAATGCTGATATGCAGAAGAAAAATAAAGAATAAATTTTAAAATATAATAGTTGTCTTTGCTAGAAGGCCTTGCACCACACCTGGAATATTTTAAATGGTCCTTGTAACTCGTAGCTTAAGAAACACATAACAGAGGTAGAAAAATGCAAGTAAATGAATAAAGAGAATATTAGAACATGCAGATAATTTTACACCATTTTCCTGTTGGAGAATATATTATACAAAGATCAATTTGATATAGTATGTTTGGTCCCAATTCTCATGTTGAAATTTGATCCCCACTGTTGGAGGTGTGGCCTGCTGGGACATTTTTGGGTCATGGAGTGTGGGCGGCACAACCACTCATGAAAGGCTTGGTGCCATTCTCATGGGAGTGAGTTCTCTTATTTCCCAAGAGAACTAGTTGTTGGAGAGAGCCTGGCACCTCCTCATCTCTCTCTCTCTTTGTCTCTCTCCGTCTCTCTCACTTTACTCTCTCTCTCTCTCTCACTTTCCTCTCTCACCATGTAATCCCTGCATGCCCATTCCCCTTTGTCTTCTGCCATTAGTTGAAGCAGCATGAGGCCCTCACCAGAAGCCGAGCAGATGCTGGTGCCACGCTTCCTCTATGATCTGCAGAACTGTGAGCCAAGTAAACCTCTTTTCTTTATAAATTACCCAGCCTCAGGTATTCCTTTACAGCAACACAAATAGACTAAGACAAAGATTCAACAAATCTTTAATTACCTTCATCATCTCTTGCCTGACCCACTGCAGTATCTCCTAATCCTGCTCTATCCCCTAATAGTCTTTTTTTTTTTTTTTGAGACGGAGTCTCGCTCTGTCGCCCAGGCTGGAGTGCAGTGGCCGGATCTCAGCTCACTGCAAGCTCCGCCTCCTGGGTTTACGCCATTCTCCTGCCTCAGCCTCCCGAGTAGCTGGGACTACAGGCGCCCGCCACCTCGCCCGGCTAGTTTTTTGTATTTTTTAGTAGAGACGGGGTTTCACCGTGTTAGCCAGGATGGTCTCAATCTCCTGACCTTGTGATCCGCCCGTCTCCCCCTCCCAGAGTGCTGGGATTACAGGCTTGAGCCACCGCGCCCGGCCTCCCCTAATAGTCTTTATTCCATTTAGCTGCCTGAGTAATCCTTTTAATTATATATCAGATCATGTACTTCCTATTTGTTTGTTTATTTTAAAAAAGAACTCTTCCAATAATGTCACATCATATTCAAAACAAAATACAAAATCCTCACCAGGGCCTATATGACCTGGCCCTAGGGTATAGCTCCGACTTCCCACGCTACCAGCCCCTTATCCTGGAAAACTCCACTCTCAATGGGTCTTCTGCTGTTCTTCAAACATTCTTGAGTGTGCACCCACCTCAGGGCCTGTGCAACTGCTGTTCCTCTGCCTGTAAGATTATTCTCTTGGACAGTCTCATTGTTCACTCTCATTTCACTTAGTAACTCCAAAGGTGACCTCCTGAGAGATCTTTCCTGACCCACCATCTAAAATAGCACCCTCTACTTTTTTCCATCCCTTTACATGGCTTTATTTTAATTCATAGCACTTATTACCTCTGGCATAATTTCTACAGGTGTATTTGCTTTTAATTGTGTATTCCCCCTGCCTGAAAATCAGAAGGTCCACAAGAGCCAGGACACTGCCTTGTATTCAAGTAAACCAACAGTGTCTTCAAGAGTGCCAGGCATACTGTAAGTACAAGTATTCAATTATTTGTTGTTGTTGTTGTTGTTGTTGTTATAACCTCAGAGAGAGAGGAAGACCTTTCTTACTACAACTCACAATTCAGAAGCCATTAAAGAAGAAAAAGAAGCCGGGTGCAGTGGCTTCTGCCTGTAATCCCAGCACTTTGGGAGGCTGAGGCAGGTGGAGCACTTGAAGCCGGAAGTTGGAGACCAGCCTGGCCAACATGGTGAGACCCCCATCTCTACTAAATATACAAAAATTAGCCAGGTGTGGTGGCACATGCCTGTAATCCCAGCTACTTGGGAAGCTGAGGCTGGAGAATTGCCTTGAACCCAGGAGGTGGAGGTTGCAGTGAGCCAAGATTGAACCATTGTACTCTAGCCTCAGCGACAGGGGGAAGGCTCCGTCTCAAAAAAATTAAAAAAAGAAGAAGAAAAAGAAAAGAAAAAAATTCAGCCATGTAAAATAAAACTTTAGCATAGAAAAAAAAACCTCAAGTAAGTCAAAAGACAAATGAAAAACCTAGAGAAAAATCTGGAATCCATATCATAGACAAAAGGCTAACTTCTCTGTTTTATAAGGAATATCCACAAATGAGTAAGAAAAAGTCAAGCTAATTTTTTAAATGGGAGAAAAAAGCTTGAATGGGCATTTCAACAGAGGGGCTATTGATATATCGGGTAAACATATAAAAGGTATTCAGTTGTCAACAGAAATAAACACACAATAAGATAATACTGTACATACTTAAGAATGGCTAAAATTTTTTAAATTGACAATTTCAAGTACATATAAGGAAGTGGAGCAACTGGAACTTCCATATACTACTGAGATAATCACTTTGGGAAACTGTTGGGCAGAATTACTAAAGCTAAATATACATATATACTATGATCCAGCAATTTCCCTGGATACATATCCAACACAAATTATTTCAAAAGACACAAGAAAAGATGTTCACAGCAACATTATTCATATGGTTGAAAAGTTGAAATAATCCAAATGTCTACCAACAGTAGACTGGAAAATGTGTAGTATATTCATACAATAATATATTATACAGTAATGGAAATAAACTACTACTACTTGCAACAACATCAGTGAATCACAGAAACTTAACACTAAAAGACCAAAAACAAAAGATACACAATAAAATATTATTTGTAGAGGATCAAAAACAAGCAATATTAATGATGACAGAAATCAGAGTAATAGGCATTCCAGGGGACAGGGTTTGGTAGTTACTGACCAGGAAGGAATCTTGATCTGGTTAGTAGTTACACAGGTGTAGAAACATATACAAATTCATTAAATCCTACTGAAAACCTGTTTATTCAGCACCACTCTGTGCCAGGCATTGAGCTGGAAACATAGCTGCAAACATGATTAACACATGGACTTTGCTAGCAAAAAACTCACAACTTGGCAGAAGCCTAGGGAATCTCCTTAATTTCAAGAGATCAACATCATATATAGAAATTATGCCTTTCCCCAAAATGTTGTAGGTTACTGTTATCACAGAAAGGGTAGATTAAGCCAACAAAAGTTAATCTTTAATTTACTTACCCATCATAGTAAATGTCTTCCCTGAGCCAGTCTGTCCACTGTAAAAAATAATGTTTTACATGTTATTTTTACACATAAAATTAAAAGACTACTCCTATTATAATACTAGTGTATAAGTTTTCTCCACAAAAAGTGAGCTTATTTTCTTTCCATTTTAAATTCTATTAGATAAAAAGTGAATGATCCGCCTCTTTTCTCTCCAATCTCCCTACAAAGAGCTAACCACTATTAATTGGCAAATGCTTCTGTATTACACAAACATAGCCATCAGAGTTTTCATTTAATCTTTATTTACAAATATTGAGATGATGCTCTTCATACTGCTTGGCAACCTGTTTTTCCCTTAATTTTACTTCAGATATCTTTCTAGGTCAGCAATAGAGGTCTGCCTCATTATTTTTAATAGCTACACCGTATTCCACGGGTTTGGGATCGTGGAGCATCTTGCAGCACCATAATTTATTTAACCAGAATCAAATGAACTTTTGTTTCCAATTTTTGCTATGCTAAGTAATACAGCATTTCCTTTCCTAAATTCTTTGTCTTTAAAAGATACTAAAATCTCTTCATTTAAATATAAAGCAATAAAAAAATTCTTATGCTATAGGTTTTTCTGCAATGTCATCTCTCCTGTTATCCCACTTAACAGAAACAAGAGTAACAAACAACTAAAAGTAAAAAAGTTGAAGCCAGGCAGTTCCAGCTACTGAGGAGGCTAAAGCAGGAAGATGGCTTGAGCCTAGGAGTTCCAGGCTGTGGTGCACTAGAATCACAGCTGTGGATAGCCACTGCACTCCAGGACTGGGCAACATAACAAGACCCTATCTTAAAAAAAAATAAAATAAAAAGTTGTATTTTAAAGAAGTCAATCAGGATATCAAAAGACTTTAGCTTAGATTCACAGCAAAAATAGAAAATTTTGAATTTACTTTTTCATTAAATGCCCCCCAAAACTAGAAAACAGTATGCTATAGTTTTTTACCCCCTTCTTCTGGAAGAAGAGGAATAAAGTTCTTTAGTAACTCAGAATGAGAAATGGGTATTACTGAGTCTCCTACAAATAGGGTAATCCTACAGATTATTGTCCAAACAGGCACTTGAGAGTGAAGAGGACACTATTAATAATACTTGACAATTGGTATTGTCCTCAGTAAACCAGACAGTATACCCACCCCGCCATGTATTACCTAGCTCTGTCTACTGAAAAGGCCTAGAAGCAACAAACCAAACACACCTAGCAACCAGATCTTGGTTGCTAAATACCATGCTCCAATTAAAGGAATTAGGGTTCATTGGTGAAATAGCTGATTCTAGGCATAGGTCAAGGAAAACACAAGATGAGCCCAGAGCATCTTGTAGCATCACAAAGTAAGAAGGGGCTCAGAAAACAAAAGCGTGAGCTATAGCAAAGGGACACAAAAACCAACCTCAAGGAGGGCACACTGGGCAAAGCTGGAACAACAGAAACAACAAGGTAAATAATTTTTAGTATTGGATTATAACCTAAAGAATAAAATAAATGTACATCCATAACATATAAATAATTGAATAAATAAATGTGGAAAACAGACAAATCTTTTTTGTTTTGTTTTGTTTTGTTTTGTTTGAGACAGAGTCACACCCGGTTACCCAGGCTGGAGTGCAGTGGTGCAATCTCGGCTCACTGCAACCTCCGCCTCCCGGGTTCAAGTGATTCCTGCCTCAGCCTCCCGAGTAGCTGGGACTACAGGTGAGCACTACCACACCCAGCTATTTTTTTTTTTTTTTTTTTTTTTTTGTTTTTAGTAGAGACGGGGTCTCACCATGTTGGCCTGGCTGGTCTTGAACTCCTGAACTCCAGTAACCCACCCACCTCAGCCTCCCAAAGTGCTAGGATTACAGGCATGAGCCACCACGCCTGGCTGGACAAACCTTTCTTACAAAAAAATGTGTTATATGTAGTTAGACAGATACTCTGCTCTACACAACCCCTCTACCTTCGAGTGTAATCCCTGCTACCTTGATAGCCAGGCAGGGCCAATCTAATCATATGAGTCCCCAAAATCAGAAAACCGATTTTAGCTGCTGTCAGAGGGAGGTGTGACTAAGGAAGAAGAGTCAAAGAGTTACATGTTGTTGGTTTTGAAGATAAAGGGGGTTGTAAGCTAAGTAATGTGGGTGGCCTCTAGAAGCTGAAAAAGGCAAAGAAACAATTTTCCAGAAAGGAACACAGCTGCCAAAAGAATTGCATCCCTGCTGACGCCTTGATTTTAGCCCATGAGAGACCCGAGTTGAACTTTTCACTTACAGAACTCTAAGATAATACATTTGTGTTGTTTTAAGCCACTAAGTTTGTGGTAATTTGTTACAACAGCAACAGGAAAATAATACAAGCATGTAGTATGTATAAGGACACAGACAACAACTTACTATGCAAAGATGGTACCGTTATAACCGCTCATGCAAGACTCCACAATGCTTTTAGCCACAGTTGAGAATACAGACTCCTACAAACGTAACCAAACGTGTTTAACATTTCATAAAAATGAAAACATTTTTCCTAAATTACATTCTACAATGTAACAGCAAAAACTGCTTAGTAATAACATGGCTAACATCCATTACAGAAAAAAGGCTAAACTATCTAAGATGATAAAACTTTAAACATAATTACATCTATTAATCTCCTATACAACTATAGATTTAAAGCACACAACTCAACTTTATACAGAATTTTGTACAGCATATTGCATCTAGTTATTGTACTGGTACTAGCATAAAAAAATGGGTGTATATCTTCTTCAGTGATTTTTCTCGTAAGTTTGCATTGAACAGTCAATACCTCCATTTTATTTTCATTTTTACCTATAAGTAGATGCAGTCTTATTAAGAATGTAAGAACTCCCAAATCTACAGTTTATTTTTATTTATTTATTTATTTTTGAGATGGAGTCTCGCTCTGTCACCTTTAGGGCAATGGCGCAATCTCAGCTCACTGAAACTTCCACCTTCCAGGTTCAAGCGATTCCCCTGCCTCAGCCTCCTGAGTAGCTAGGACTACAGGTGCGCGCAACCATGCCTGGCTAATTTTTGTATTTTTAGTAGAAATGGGGTTTCACCACGTTGATCAGGCTAGTCTCAAACTCCTGACCTCGTGATCCACCTTGTGAGGTGGACCTCACCTCCACCTCCCAAAGTGCTGGGACTATAGGCATGAGCCACTGCACAAGGCCCTCATTTTATATATCTCTTGGCCAGCTATGCTCCACATAAAAGAAGATCCAAAGACCTAAATGTCGGCCCAAAAACATCTATATGTATAAGGGAATACTGCAGATCGGTGATGGGCTGCGTGCAGTGGCTCACACCTGCAATCCTAGCACTTTGGGAGGCCAAGATGGGAGGACTGCTTGAGGCCATAAGATTGAGACCAGCCTGGGGAACATAGCAAGACTCCATCTCTACAAAAAATTTAAAATGTAGCTGGGCATAACTGAGATTTATCCTGGAATGAAAAAAAAATTAGCCAAGCATAGTGACACATGCCTATAATCACAGCTACTCGGGAGGCTAAGCAGGAGGATCACTTGTGCACTCCACCCTTGGCAACAAAGCAAGACCCCATCTCTTAAAAAAAAAAAAAATCTGTGATGTTCAGTATAGTAGCCGTTAGTTATATGTAGGTATTTAGATTTAAATTAAGTAAACAAAACTTAAAAGTCAGTTCCTCATACATACTAGCCATATTAAAAGTGCTCAGGAGCCACATGTGGCTAGTGCATCTGACGCACTGAATTTTAAATTGGATTTAATTAATTTAAACTTATATAGTCACATTTGGCTAGAGGCCATTGTAACAAACAGCACAGATACAGGACATTTCCATCACTGCAGAAAGTTCCATTGGATAGCACTAACTAGGTCTTAATTAAGTTGACGTTAATTAGAAAAGCACTTGTTGACATCATGGTAACCCTAAATCCTTAGATTAGGCAGTTCAACGATACTTCTCAATCATCCACTGACTCCAAAAAGTGCATCTTCACTAACCTCCAGTGCCTCAGATGCACGAGCAACACTTTTAATATGACTAGTGTGTATGAGGAACTGACTTTCAAGTTTCATTTAATTAATTTAAATCTAAATAGCCACATACAACTAATGGCTACTACACTGAACATCACAGATC
This sequence comes from Rhinopithecus bieti, assembly GCF_001698545.2. Classification (NCBI taxonomy): domain Eukaryota; kingdom Metazoa; phylum Chordata; class Mammalia; order Primates; family Cercopithecidae; genus Rhinopithecus; species Rhinopithecus bieti. The sequence goes on from NW_016806413.1 coordinate 1,778,346, forward strand.
TTTTTTTTTTAAGAGACAGAGTCTTGCTCTGTTGCCGAGGATGGAGTGCAGTGGCACCATCATAGCTCGCTGTAGCCTCAAACTCCTGGGCTCAAGTGATCCTCCTGCCTTAGCCTCCCGAATAGCTGGGTTTACAGGCATGTGACACTATTCCCAATAATTTCCTATCACTTGGGTAAAAAAAAAAAAAAAAAAAAGAGGTTTTGTCATTCTGCTACAAGTTTGATGAAAAAAGGAGAAAATATTTAATAAATTAGATTTAAAATATTTATGAAGGCGGGGCGCGGTGGCTCAAGCATGTAATCCAGACTTTGGGAGTGCCGAGATGGGTGGGATAGAGGTCAGGAGATTGAGCCCCTGGCTAACATGGTGAACCCCCCCCCCATTCTCTAAAAAATAAAAAATTAGCCGCGGTGACGTGGGGGCCTGTAGTCCGCTACTCGCTGAGGTTGAGGGCCAGCGAGAATGGCGTAAGCCGGGAGGCGGAGCTTGCAGGAGCTGAGATCCGCACTGCATCCAGCCTGGCGACAGGCCAGCTCTTTCTCAAAAAAAAAAAAAAAAAGGATTAGTTGAGTCTTCCTTGAGAAGATGAAATTAAAGAACCACCGAAAGAAATCCTTTTTTGTTTGTTTTGTTTTTTTTTTTTGAGACGCAGTCTTGCTCTTTTGCCCCAGTCTGGAGTGCCGCAGTGCGACTCCATTTATGCAAAACCTCGCTCCTGGGTTCATTTGCATTATCCTGCCTCAGCCTCCTAAGTAGCTGGACTACAGGTGCCACCACAACAGCTTTTTCTGTATTTTTAGTACGACAGGGTTTCACGGTTAGCCAGGATGATCTCAATCTCCTGGCTCGTGTTCAGCACCTCGGCTCCAAGGTGGCTAGGATTACGCGTGGCACCGCCACCTGGCCAAGAAATGAATTTAGGTAATGAAGGCCTACCTGTCCAGGTAAAAAGTAAGTTTCTAGCAGGCAAGGTGTATCCACTGTAATCCAGCATTTGGAGGCTAAGACAGGCAGATCCGAAGGTCAAGAGATTCAAGCCCATCCTGGCCAAGTGTGAAACCCTTTACTAAACATAAAAATTAGTAGGCATGGTGGTGGACCTGTAGTCTAGCTACTTTGGAGTGAGGGCAGGAGATTGTAGAACTGGAGGCGGAGGTTGCAGATAAGCCGGATTGCCATGCATTCGCTGTGAAGAGTGAGACTCCATCTCCAAAAAAAAAAAAAAAAAAAAAGGTTAGTTTCCATATATATTACCTGAGTGGTTCACATCAGCACTATGATCAAATTTTGGGCTCAGGGTTGGAGTGCAGCCGGAGACTCGTGGAGGAGAGCACAGATAAGCATAAGTTCTGCTCTCCATCAGCTGACCCAGATCTTTCTGTAGGAGGACGAATTCGCACAAAAACTTTGATAGCATCACCTTCATTACTAAAGACAAAAAAAAAAAAAAAAAGTAGCAGTGCAGTTTATTGAAGAAGAAAGAAAACTGAAAAAGGATCCAAGTCTCATATTGCCTCTAATGTTTCTATAATGAGATTCTCCAACAAAGCTGAAGACATACCCCGTACAAATTTACCTCTTTTTTTCTTTTTTGTTTTTTGAGATGGAGAGTTTTGTTCTTGTTGCCCAGGCTGGAGTGCAATGGTGCAGTCTTGGCTCACTGCAACCTCCACCTCCCGGGTTCAAATGATTCACCTGCCTCAGCCGTCCAAGTAGCTGGGATTACAGGGACCTGCCATCACACCCAGCTAATTTTTGTACTTGTAGTAGAGATGGGGTTTCACCATATTGGTCAGGCTTGAACTCCTGACCTCAAGTTATCTGCCCACCTTGGCCTTCCAAAGTGCTGGGATTACTGGCATGAGCCCCTGCACCCGGCCAAATTTATCTCTTTTTAAAGAGTCTCACATGACCCATTCCTTTTACTGATTTACTTCACAACAGGCACCTTCACAACCCTTTACTTGAACTCAAAGGGAGTGTGAGTTCATTTCATGAACTAGTGCTTGTCTCTCATTTCCCTCTTACTAGCAATAATAAGTGAGGCATTCCCAAGGAGAATTATGCTACTGATTCTATTATTTTGCCTGGAAAGTGAGAGGGCAGAGGGAATATGCGATTTTCTCACATTTCCAGCTGGTTGAGGACTAAGTTAAATTTTGAAATAAGTACTCTTTACTAAGCTAAATGGTTGTTTTAAAAATATTCAATCCCTAGTCCTTTGGGAGCTCATCAAGAATATTTTTTTTCTTACCTTGTTTGGTTAGACTGACCATTTGTCATACTGCGTAACTCAGCTGGAATAAAAATAAAAAGTCATTAAAGGTCATTTAAATTGTAATATGGAAATCCTATTCTTCTCTAACGTGCTCTTGCGTTGCCTACTATATTCAGCCTCCTCAGATCCCTGACATTAACAATGTGGTGCTCCACAGCTGAGGCCTTGATCCTATTCCCATTCTATCCTAACCCATTACTGGTTATAACACCTAGTGTCATGGTGATAAGAGACAGGAGACAGCCAAATGCCATCCAGGTCATTGTGCACAGGGGGCTTGCCTAACATAACCACAGTGAAAAATTCCATCCCTCAACACATGCACAGTATGGGAAATAAATCAATGCGGAGTGGCTCAGACTAAGGGCCCACATGCACACTGGGAGAATGGGGTGGAGCCAATGGGAATTTGTGCCTTATGCAGGGAGAGAAGCCTGGCCTCTTCAGCTGGTGTGTTGTGGCCTGGTATTCAATCCGTGAGGTATGTTGGCAGGACCTCCTTTTTTCATTGAGAGCTTTCTTTTAATAAATTCTGCTCTCCTCGCCTTTCAATGTATCTGTGTGCCTAATTTTTCCTGGTCATGTGACAAGAACCTGGATTTTAGCTGAGCTAAGGAGCAAAAAATCCTGCATCATTTTGGTGGCCTGTATAAGGACATGAGTAAAGGTGAATAAAATGTGAACAAAAAAGTCTTTTCTCTCTCGTTTCTGAGCCTTATTGTCCTCGGACTTCTCCTGAGGGTAGAGGAAACTGTGCCCCCCTTCTACCCCCCATCACTCTCAGGGTAGGGAATGTTGGCCTCATTCCAACCCAGCCCAGCCTTTCTGTGGCATTTTCCTTCTTTTTTTGAGACTGTAATAGCACCTATCTTTTCTTTTACAATACTGGGGGTGTTCTACCCCCAACCCAATGGCTGCAGGCTCATGCGTAGGATGGATGGGCGAGTGGCAGCTCCTTGCATCCCTCCCCTCCCAGGTGGGGCTGGGGTGCATGGCCCAAGGACCCCACTTGGCTGGCTGGCTAGGGTTCCCCACCACATGCCCATAGAGTCTTCCCCTCCCCTAGCCAAGGGGCCCAGCTAGGTCCAAGCCCCAGAGAAGAAACAGCAATTAAAGATTTCTCTCCCTGTTGCAGAAACTCATTCGCATAAGAATAACAGGTTCTTCCTTCAAGCATCTTTGAAGCCCTGCATTTAAGCTTTTTTTCCTTTTTTCTACCAGGGATTAACTTTAATATGAGAAGCTTTTTTTTTTTTTTTTTGAAGATGTTTTACTAGGCCAAGACCCCAACTATCACTGTTTATATTCTCTGTAAGATTTCAATTATGAAAAAGGATTTGTGAGGTTGGTCTTAAGCTGTAGCCAAGCTGGTGTGCTTTCCATGTCTTTCTGTACGGCTCTGTCAGAAAGAGGGGTACCTTAGGATGGGATGCCGGCCTAGGACTCCATAGGTCCATGGTTCAAACCAGTCCGGCAAACTGGTCAATGGCAAACTTTGCTGCAGGCCTCCATCTTGTTTTACGTCTTTGGAAGAGTGGCCTGTAACCACGTACCCAGTACTTTGTTTTAGCCTCTGCCATTTTACAATGGTGGCTTGGGTTCAATCCTGGCTTAAGGAATGAGTCCTTTCTGGTTTGATATCTGTGTGACCTTAGCCATTTGTTGATTCTCTTCCCCTCCATGAACCACCTTGAATTTTCCTTCTTCTGAGCACTTGGGAGGTTTGGTAAAGTTTCGAAGCCAGACATACTGGCCACTTTACATGGCTAACGTTGGGTAATAAGGGACTTAAAAGGATTTTCTTAAAAAGCCCTCAGCTTAATTGAAAGTGGATATCCAAGTTATAAGTATATTTAAAAGGCCTTTGTGTTTTTCTCTTCTTGGATCTTATTTTGCTGGGAAAAGGTTTTTTCTCAGTTAACTGAATTCTTTTCTCCATGTTAACTTGGGAATTTCTTTTTCTCCATTTTGTCTTGCCCATCTGTTAATGCATTGCTAATGAGGGCCCTAAGATTAATTTTCTGTATGACCTGACCATAATCCTTGGGGAAAAAGAAAAGGCTCCAGGATTCCATTTTGGGAGAGACCTTTGTTTTCCTATTGAAGCCCCAGGAATTGGAGGTGGATGGATCCGTCTCAAAATCTGTTTTTGTTTTCTGGCTGTATCTGTTTACTAGGCCCTAGAAACTACATGTTTTCCTAGCCCTGCTCTCTCTCTCTTTTTTTTTTGAGACAGAGTCTAGCTCTGTCGCCCAGGCTGCAGTGCAGTGGCCGGATCTCAGCTCACTGCAAGCTCCGCCTCCCGGGTTCACGCCATTCTCCTGCCTCAGCCTCCCGAGTAGCTGGGACTACAGGCGCCCACCACCTTGTCCGGCTAGTTTTTTGTATTTTTTTTTTAGTAGAGACGGGGTTTCACCATGTTAGCCAGGATGGTCTCGATCTCCTGACCTCGTGATCCGCCCGTCTCGGCCTCCCAAAGTGCTGGGATTACAGGCTTGAGCCACCGCGCCCGGCCATCCTAGCCCTGCTCTTAAAGGGCCCCACTCAGAGGCTAACTGTCCAGTTATGAAATTGGTGAACAGAAAATCTTATAGCTACTGGATCTTCTTCTGCCTGTGTAGTTATGTATGTGTTGTGTGTGTGATCTCTATACACAAGAGTTCTAATTAATTGGCCTAAAGGAAAATAAGCACTTATATCAAATATTTTTTAAAAGAAAGAATAGCTGTGGTACCGTTTAGTTCACATGACTTTAATCTTTGAAAATAAAACAGCCTTAAAATTATTGGTAAAATTCAGATGTCATCAAAATGTACATTTTTGCCTAGGGTTAAAGGACTGTTTTGAATTAGATAAGATAAAGCTAAACGTTTAAACAAGTAGTGGAAGGATTGTAAAAATTAATCTTGCAAAAAAAATTCCTTGTGTGAACATACTGATTAAATTCAAAAGGGTATTATATGGCTCTTCTGTAAATTGAGCATTAAAATAAAAGCACAACAAGGGTCTCTTAAGGCACCAATCTGCTCTTCAGCTAAATCTGTAAAGGGTTGTCATAAAAGGTTTTTGCTTTTTAAAATTTCTGAGCCATCATTTTGGCAAAATAAATAACTTATGGTAATCTGGAATTCTATTTCATAAAAATCAAATGTTTTAAACCTCTAACATATTCAACAGGCTTCCCAAAATCAAACTTCAGTTTCAAAATTATCTTTCCTGACACCTGGCTTTTGGATGCTACAGAGGGCCCCTGGCACATCCAGAAGAGAGGTAAACAGATTATGTGACATGTTTAGTTAGGTGCATGAGATTGCCAAAATAATGTTTAATCTTCTTCAGGTTTTATTTTAGGGAATATTAATATATGTTCCAAAACTGTATGGGATTTCTAAAATTCTAGTGTCTGACCATCAAAATGGAATCTGTGGTGCCTTTTCTGTTTTTTCCAAGGAGTCCCAGGCCATCAGAAATTATCTTAGGGCCCCATCAGGAGTATATGCTATCAATCACAATTAAGGTTGTTATGTTATAAACCACAGAGATAACCAAATTTATTTGTCAATTCTGTTTCCGACTGTAACTACCCTGGACATTTTGTTATTCACAGATAATTATTGTCTTGTTTTCATCCTTTTCAAAAGATGGTTTATAATCAGCCATAGAACTTTCATAGGTGCTCTCAAATGCAGGTTTCTGATAACTTTGGAGATTGTGACATTAGAATAAAGAAAAAACAAACAGGACTCATGAAGAGTTGAAATGTTCATGAATATCAAGCTAAACAAGAGTTAACTGGATGGACTTAATGAATACAAAACTGAAGTAATCTTTTTGACTTTTGCTTGGAACATTGCCAATCCTTGTTTTGTTTTTCAGAGTCAAGGAAACTATTTTGAACTATTTTACAGCCTTTAATAATTGAGTAAGCTATACTCCTGTGAACAAAATTTGGAGCATGTTTGTCTCTCTCTCTCTCTCTCTCTCTCTGCCTGGCTTCTCCAGAATTTGGAAACTAGTTGTGAGTATTCTTAACTTACGACAATATAGTTGTTTGCATCAGTGCAATAAGAGTCCATTTTCTTTGCAACAGGACACAACTGAAGACACTAGTTGTTTTGCCAAGGCCTTTGACTGGAAGGGTATGCTTCCCTTTAAGGAGTCAAGCTTGACTTGCAGAACTGATAAAAGCTCCTTGGGAAAACTGGCCTCATACCTTGCCTACACAGTCCCCATACATGGTTCCTAATCTGTGGTGAGTAAAAAGTGTCACTTTTTAACAGGCCCAGGAACCCTATGCTCTTGGGACCTCAAGAAGAGAGGAGCTTACCCAACTCACAGGTATATGAGGGTACAAATCCATGGCTGGGCTCGGCTTTAGAAAGTCCTATCTGAGATTCCTTGTGGAATAGAGTTCCATCAAAGTCAATCTAAAAGTCCTCTGTAAAAATAATTCTTGCTGCACTTCATGCAAATAATCAAGCCAAGTATAAGACTAAAGTCTATTTTGCAAACAACTCAGTCCTATCATGGTTTGTTTTAAGAAAATGAGGACTGGAGAGAGAAAATTACGTTTCAAAACTTATCACTAAATTCTAGACCCACTAGTTGTTTTCAAGTTTTTTGCCTAGTTTGTTTAAAAACTAACCCAGCTTATTCCTGTGATCCAACCAGAGATCTCCGACTATAGCCCAGAAGGAACAAAGGGGGACGGGTAATGTAAAAATCTGAATCTATTCTAGTTCTGAGCAATTATCCTGCAAATCCTGCTAGGAGGTGGGAATAAATAGGGTGCCTGTCATCCAGAGCTTTCCTTTTTGGGAAAGTAAGACCAAGAGAGCTAACCATAGCCAAGCTCCATGCACCCAAATCTTAGCAAACGTAACCATAGCCACCAGTTATCTGGGTGTGACACAGGACATCCTTTTCTTTCCCTTGGAGGAGGACTCACTTCCACAGCTTCACCTTAGCATTCAGCTTATGATAAGGAGTCCATACAACCCCTGAGACACATTTTTGGTTCCACACTCAATTCCAAACATCAGGTCCCTAAGAAAAAAAAACTGGATCTGAGGGATCCAGAGGTAGATGGTAACAGAAGTTAAAAAGCACAGCACAGGTGAGCAAGACTAATTCCTGCCAATTAAGCCAAGCCTCCTGTTTCATGGATAAACATCATGCTAGTATCCATGACATAAATGAGGTCTAGAGAACTTGAAGGCTACTGACAGCAGGGGAGATAGGGCATATGTGGGTAAAAGTGGATATTTCCACCTCCTAGACCCCCCTGTTAACATGGGGGAAAGTCGCTTTGACATCCATGGGTAGCACCCTGTGATGGTCACCGGGTCTTGGGGATAAAAGGACAGAAGAAATAAAAAGGGACACCTCGCTTTCTCCCTCCCTCACCCACCCTGGGTTTTCGCTAGGAAGAGAAAGGAACCAGGGACACCTGCTCCCCTCTTTCTTGATGGATAGCCATTCATCTTCAGTCTGTCCCATTTTGAATGCATCCTGAACCCCTGGGACACCTTCTTTTTTCCTTTTCCCATTGTGTCCTCTCTTCACAGATAGGTAATTGTGTCTCCTTACTACAGGACACTCCCCTCGAATCCATCCTCTAAACTGCGAAAAGTTAATTTCCCAAACCTTAAACTTGAGATTGGTTTAGGATTGGGCTTGGGGGAAGGGAACCCAGAAGACTGACATGCCGACAAAAGAGTAAAAGTTTTTTTTAACCAATCGGGCTTTTGGCCTCCCTCTCCCTGTGCAAACCAGTAAAAGGCCTCGGGATTTTCAAGCTGTCCTTCCCCCATCCTTGTTTTGTTTTGATACATGTTTTCTAATAACCCAGCATGTCTCTTCTTGCCTTCAGGCTATCAAACTCCAGTCGTGCAACTGGAGCCTCAGATAATGGTCCCTTTTGCCAGGAACCCTTAGATCAGCCTCTTAGGGAGATCTGACTGCCATTTTCCCAACACAGCACCCCCTGTCAGCAGGAAACAGTGTCTTTGTTCTTATCTTTATTCTAAGGGCAGTTAGATACACTCTTTTTTTTTTTTTAAGGAAGGTGAATTAACTTCTTTTTTTTTTTTTTTTTTTTTTTTTTTGAGACGGAGTCTTGCTCTGCCACCCAGGCTGGAGTGCAGTGGCCGGATCTCAGCTCACTGCAAGCTCCGCCTCCCGGGTTTACGCCATTCTCCTGCCTCAGCCTCCCGAGTAGCTGGGACTACAGGCGCTCACCTCGTCGCCCGGCTAGTTTTTTGTATTTTAAGTAGAGACAGGGTTTCACCGTATTAGCCAGGATGGTCTCGATCTCCTGACCTCGTGATCCGCCCGTCTCGGCCTCCCAAAGTGCTGGGATTACAGGCTTGAGCCACCGCGCCCAGCCAGATATACTCTTTAGAAGGGGGAATGATAGAGACAGGAGACAGCCAAACGCCTCCCAGGTCATTGAAAAATTCTGTCCCTTAACACACACGCAGTAAGGAAAATAAATCAATGTGGAGTGGCTCAGACTAAAGGCCCACATGCGCACTCAGGGAATGGGGTGGAGCCACTGGGAATTTGCACCTTATGCAGGGGGAGAAGCCTGGCCTCTTCAGCTGGTGTGTGGTGACCTGGTATTCAATCTGTGAGGTGGCAGCTTGTTGGCAGGACACACTTTTGTTCACTGAGGGCCTCCTTTTAATAAATTCCACTCTCCTCATCTTTCAATGTGTCCGCGTGCCTGATTTTTCCTGGGCATGCAACAAGAACCTGGATTTTAGCTGAGCTAAGGAGCAAAATATCCCGCATCAATGGTTCTTTCTTTTTTTTTTTTTTTTTTTTTTTTTGAGACGGAGTCTCGCTCTGTCACCAGAGTCACCATGCCTGGCCTGTTTTTAAATACTAGGTATAAATTGATGATTCACAAATTTAAACCTTCTTCCTGGACTGCTCTCCTGAGCTCCACACTCTTACAACTTATTACCTATTTGATATCTCTAACTGGATATGCAGTGGGCAATGAATCAAATTTAATGTGTACAAAACTGAGCTCCTGAACACCCCACCTCTACCCCAAATGTGTTTCTATATCTCCGTTAACTCCATCTTTCCAGTTGCTTAGGCCAAAAACCATATAGTCATCCCTGACCCTGTTCTTTCTCACTCTTCATATCCAATCTCAGCAAAGCTTTGGCTCTAATTTTAAAACATACCCACAATCCAACAGCTTCTTGCTAAATCCACTGCCACAGTGTAGAACCAAGCCAGCAACATCTCTTTATTGTGTTATTACAACAGTCTCTCTGCTTCTCTTTCTGCCCCACTCCCATCTTTTCTCAACCTAGCAGCAGAATAATTCTGTTAAAAAAGAAGTCAGAGATTGACTTCTGACATGACGTTATAAGGAACTCCACTGACCCACTCCCCAGTGAAACTGGTGAAATTAAAAAAAAGAATATTGGCGGGGCGCAGTGGCTCACACCTGTAATCCCAGCACTTTGGGAGGCCGAGGTGGGCGGATCACGAGGTCAGGAGATTGAGACCATCCTGGCTAACATGGTGAAACCTCGTCTCTACTAAAAATACAAAAAATCAGCCAGGCGTGGTGGTAGGCACCTGTAGTCCCAGCTACCCAGGAGACTGAGGCAGGAGAATGGCGTGAACCCAGGAGGCAGAGCTTGCAGTAAGCCGAGATCACACCACTGCACTCCAACCTGGGCGACCGAGTGAGACTCCATCTCAAAAAAAAAAAAAAGAAAAGAAAATTAAAGCCTCTGGAAATGTTCCCAAAGGCAAACAGCAAACAAAGAAACATCCGTTAGAGAACATTTATGAAAATTCATCAAGAAAGGTGGTCCTGTGTTATTTGAACCAAGATTGCTCTCTTCCTCCCATCTCAGCAAGGCAAACACTCCACTGTAGATTGCAGCAGCCGAGAAATAGGATCCCCCTCCAGCTCCTAATTGCAGGGGTGTCTTCCACAGAGCAGCAGGATGTCAGTGTATCATTGTGTCTCCAGCTAGCTATCTGATGCTGAGATAAAGTCCTAGACAAGTGTGGTTGAGAGGTGAGGGCTCTCTCTTCTCCCACCCAGCCCTCATCTTGCAACTGCATGCTGAGAACACTGGGGCCCTGATCATCCTTGTCCCAACTCATTAGGCAGTGGTTCCACACAAGGAAAGTCTAGAAGACCTGAGGCTGCTGCACTCCCCACCTTCCCCACAAAATGCTCAGCAACTAGAAAAGGTATTACTCAGAGACAAGACTGCCATTATCCCTATCCCCAACTCTAGTGCCCAGGCTCAGAGATTTTGCCTAGACGAAGAATCAGCCCATAAACAGATAAATCCTATTCTCTTCCCAAATGAGCTGAATTCATTTGCAACAGAGCATAGAGAAGTTCAAACGTGGCTAGGTGTGGTAGCTCATGCCTGTAATCCCAGCACTTTGGGAGGCCAAGGCAGGCAGATCATTTGAGGTCAGGAGTTCGAGACCAGCCTGACCAACACAGCAAAACCCCGTCTCTCTACTAAAAATACAAAACAAAAATTAGCTGGGCATGGTGGCACATGCCTGTAATCTTAGCTACTTGGGAGGCTGAGGCAGGAGAATCGCTTGAATGCAAGAGGTGGAGGTTGCAGTGCCGTACAGCCTAGGTGACAGAGCGAGACTCCGTCTCGGAGTGGGGTGTGGGGAAAAGAAGTTCAAACCTAAGGGCACTCTCAGGAACAGTGTAGGTTTTAGTGAAAGTAATTAGGAAGACATTCAAGATACAAGCTAAATTGTAGGCCTGTTCGCTTGCCAGAAGACAATGGGGATATAAGACAACTAGGAGTAACTACAGTGGAGTCACAAGAAATAAAAAAGACAACCTCAGAAACTACTCCTTCAATGGAGCAAGAATTGAAGTAGTTTGTAAGACAACTTATGCCCCAGGACATTGTTAAAAAACAATAGAGCAATCAGCTAACAACTACTGGAGTTTCACAGCTGTGTGCAGTCATGGAAAGAAAGAGATCCCTACCAAAACCACTGTGATCCCAGGATAAAGGTGGGCATATCCAAAGCTGTGCTTTCCTGAGGAGCAATATCAAAGGCTTAACAGTATAGGAGGGAAATAGACTTCACTAAATTGATCCAGCCAGTTGCTAAGCAAATACACAAACAAACAACAATAAGAAGCCCCAGAAGGTAGGCTGCCAGCTCTTCATCTCTGCAGAGATCTCTGTAACCGATCAGATGGAAACTAATTAGATGGATACTGATCTGCGCTTATGTGGAACTTTCTGGTATATCTAAAAGGAACCCAAAGTAAAATGTTTACTTAATAAAAAAAGAAGCAAAGTTAATGAGCAAATAGTGAGATAAAGTGAAATTTAAAACTACGCAAATGTAGATAGTTCTGGCATTATTTCTAATTGAGATCTAAGGAACCATCACTGAGAAGTGCTAGGATTTGAACAAAGGCATGCTAAATCCAGATCTCCTACTCTGAGGCTGAGGCACAAGTACTGCTTGAACCCAGGAGGCAGAGACTGCAGTGAGCCAAGATTGTGCCAGTGCACTCCAGCCTGGGTGACAGAGCAACACTGTCTTTAAAAAAAAAAAAAAAAAAAAAAAAAAAAA
>NW_016806413.1:1791565-1815929 GCF_001698545.2 Rhinopithecus bieti
GGCTCAAGCCTGTAATCCCAGCACTTTGGGAGGCCGAGGCGGGCGGATCACGAGGGCAGGAGATCGAGACCATCCTGGCTAACGCGGTGAAACCCCGTCTCTACTAAAAAAATACAAAAAACTAGCCGGGCGAGGTGGCGGGCGCCTGTAGTCCCAGCTACTCGGGAGGCTGAGGCAGGAGAATGGCGTAAACCCGGGAGGCGGAGTTTGCAGTGAGCTGAGATCTGGCCACTGCACTCCAGCCTGGGTGACAGAGCGAGACTCCTTCTCAAAAAAAAAAAAGAAAAGAAAAGAAATCGGACGAGTCTCCTTTAAGTGCAAATAGAGACTGTGAGAACACAGACATTGCTGACATCTGTGTTTTAACATTCCATTTACTTAAGGATAAAAGAGAAGTGTTTGGAACATAAATAAACTCTTCCCTATAGGAAGGTCAGAAATGTGGAAATACGCAGAAGCTGGTGGGAGCAAAAGCCGATCCTGAAACAAGGATATCTAGAGAGGTAGCCCTGGTCGGGATGTGGGAAGAGGCCTGCGAAGAAACAGCAGAACTGAGGGAAAGAAAGGGAAGAACGGCAGGTCCACTGCCCATCCCGAGCGCCTACAACTGCGCCAGACTCCTAGCATGCGCACAGGACACAGAAGGAAGGGATGACCTTTTCGGCTAGCGTATTGTCTTTGAGCGACAGAGAGGGATTCCGAAACGCCCCCGCCGGTCACTCAGCTTCTGCAGTTCATGCCCAGCAAGAACCTTGCGGGCGGTCCGAGGTTGCCATCTTTTCACAGCTGTATTTGGGGGCAAAGATAGGGTAACGAAGTCTGGGGTCCAGACTTACTTTTGCAGCCGGGTGCCATAGCGCCCTCACCCCTCGATCCCGGGAACAATGCAGCCGACGCCTCCACCTCCCGACTGCGCCGCGCGCGACTGAATTCCGCCCGCTCAAAATGGCCGCGAATTTGAATTTGGCGCTTGTATCCGACGTTGACGCCCGAATGGAGGCCGCCATGTTGCCCGGCCTACGCATCAGGGGCGTGGTCCAGTTGACGTCACAGCTAAGCGCCTCTGTATCGTTGCGAATCGGTCGCGGAACCTGTCTTTACCTAGAGCTACCATGAGCAAGCGGAACCGGGTATCGTACGTACGGCCAGCGGAGCCAGCATTTCTGGCCCGCTTCAAGGAACGCGTCGGCTACAGGGAGGGACCAACCATAGAGAGTAAGGTGAGCCCTCGCCCGTCGTGTTACTTCGGAAGCGCGGCCAGCCGGCCACTTTCAACTTTTGCCTCTACTTGGAGGGTGGGTGCTGTCGGGTCCCTCTTTTCACCCGCGCTCGGCACCAATTCCGATGGAACTCGGACCCGCAGCCTGGTTCTTTTCAAGCGACTACAGACCCCTACGCCCTGGAAGCTCTGTAGGTTTCAGAGCGCTGCTGTTTTCCTGAAAATGACCTTACATATAAACCGCCTGGTCCTTGGTAGATGGTAAAGAAAGATCACTTTCTTTTCTCTTCTTTCTCTCTTGTTTACCTCAAAAGCTGTGAATTCGCAGGGTGACTTAGTTACAGCGTCGTCCCGTATTCCAGATAAGGACACAGGCCACTCGATCAAATGACCCCCGCCCCAACCGTGTCCTAGGACTCGAGTCTGGAACGTCTTCGGAGGAATGTCCTGAATCTGTTTCTATGCTTTGTTAAGTTAAAAAAAAAAAAATTAGAAAAATATATAGGCCGGGCGCGGTGGCTCAAGCCTGTAATCCCAGCACTTTGGGAGGCCGAGACGGGCGGATCACGAGGTCAGGAGATCGAGACCATCCTGGCTAACACGGTGAAACCCTGTCTCTACTAAAAAATACAAAAAAGTAGCCGGGCGAGGTGGCGGGCGCCTGTAGTCCCAGCTACTTGGGAGGCTGAGGCAGGAGAATGGCGTAAACCCGGGAGGCGCAGCTTGCAGTGAGCTGAGATCCGGCCACTGCACTCCAGCCTGGGCGACAGAGCAAGACCCCGTCTAAAAAAAAAAAAAAAAAAGTAGGCAAAAGCCCTAAATATCCTAGGTCTAAATAGAACAGGAGCTTCAGGAAAGAGCCACACCTGACTACTGTTGTTTAGGGCTGGAGGGATCAGTATTGAACACATGAATGACAAGAAAGCAAAACAGCTAAGTTGCTGATACCGAGAAAGTTTTAATGGTCTAGATAGAAGAGCAAACCAGCCACAACATTCCCTTTAACCAAAGCGTAATCTAGAGCAAGGTCCTAACTCTTTTCAATCCTCTGAAGTCTGAGACATGTGAGAAAGCTGCAGAAGAAAAGAGTGAAGCTAACAGAGGTTGGTTCATGAGGTTTAAGGAAAGAAGCCATCTCCATAACATAAAAGTATGAGATGAAGAAGCAAATTATTCAGATCTAGCTAAGATAGTTGATGAAAATGGTTGCACTAAACAGGTTTTCAATGTAGATGAAACAGCCTTCTATTGGAAAAAGATGGCATCTAGGCTTTTTTTTTTTTTTTTTTCTTTTTTTTTTTTGAGACAGGGTTCACTCTAGTCAAAGCCCAGAGCCTTGGAGTGGGCAGTGGTGGCATCAAGCTCACTGGCAGGCCCCCCCCCCCACCCCCCACTTGGACTCCTGGGTAAGTGATCCTCCTGCCTCAGTCTCCCAAGTAGCTGGGACTACAGGCACGCACCACCACTGGGTAGGTAATTTTTGTATTTTTTTATAGAGACAGGATCCCACTGTGTTGCCAAGGCTGGTCTCAAACTCCTGGACTCAAGCAATCCTCCCACTTTAGCCTCTCAAAAATCACTATGCCTGGCCCATTTAGGACTTTCATAGCTAGAGAGAAGTCAGTGACTGGCTTCAAATTTTCAAAGGACAGGTTAACGCTCTTGTTAGGGGCTAATGCAGCTGGTGACTTTTAAGTTGAAGCTAATATTTACCATTCCAAAAATCCTAGGGTCCTTAAGAATTACACTAAATCTAATCTACCTGTGCTCTAGAAATGGAAAAACAAAACCTTGATGACAGCACATCTCTTTATAGTATGGTTTACTGAATTATTTTAAGCCCACTGTTGAGACCTATTGCTCAGAAAAAAAAGATTATTTCAATATATTACTGCTGATTGACACTACACCTGGTCACCCAAGAGCTCTGATGGAGATCTACAAGGAGATTAATGTGGTTTTCATGCTTGCTAACACAACATCCATTCTGCAGCCCATGAATCAAGGAGTAATTTCTATTTTCAGTCTTATTATTTAAGAAATAACAGCCAGGCACAGTGACTCACACTTGCAATCCCAGCATTTTGGGAAGTCAAGGCAGGTGGATTGCTTGAGCCCAGGAATTCAAGACCAGCCTGGCCAACATGGTGAGACCCCATCTCTACAAAAAATACAAAATTTAGCCAAGTGTGGTGGCATGCACCTGTGGTCCCAGCTACTTGGGAGGCTGAGGTGGGAAGATTCCCTGACCCCAGGTAGGTTGAGGCTGCAATCAGCCATGATCGCACCACTGCACTCCAGCCTGGGTAACAGAGCCAGACCCTGTCTCAAAACAAAACAAAACAAAACAAAAAGTCAAAACCATTTGTAAGGCTACAGCTGCCATGGATAGTGATTCCTCTGATGCATCTGGACATTGTAAATTGAAAACTTTATGGAAAGGTTTCACCATTCTAGACACGTTAAGAACATCCATGATTCATGGGAAGAGGGCAAAATATCAGCATTAACAGGAATTTGGAAGAGGTTGATTCCAGCCTTCATGGATGACTTTGAGAGGTTCAGGCCTTCAATGGAGGAAGTAATTGCAGGTGTGGTAGAACAAGGAAAAGAAGTAGAATTAGAAGTAGAGCCTGAAAATGTAACTAAGTTGTTGCAGTCTCAAAAATTGAACACATGAGTTGCTTCTTATTGATGAGCAAAGAAAATGGTTTATTGAGATGGAATCTACTTCTGGTGAAGATGCTGTGAACATTGTTGAAATGTCAACAAAGGATTTAGAGTAAACTTACTTGGTAAAGCAGCAGCAGGTTTAAGAGGACTGATTCGAATTTTGAAAGGAGTTCAGCTGTGGGTAAAATGCTATGAAACAGCATTGCAGCATCACAAAAGAGAAATCTTTTGTGAAAGGAAGACTCAATTAATGCAGCAAACTTCACATTGTCTCATTTTAAAAAATTGCCACAGCCACCCCGCCTTTCAGCAACTACCGCCCTCATCAGTCAACATCCATCAGCATCAAGGGCAGACCCTTCACTGGCAAAAAGATGAGGACTCACTGAAGGCTCAGATGAGCTTTAATGTTGTTAGCAATGAAGTATTTTTAAATTAAGGTAGGTACATCTTCCAAACTCCTGTTAATGTTGATATTTTGCCTCCTCCCATGAATCGTGGATGTTCTTAATGGGATCTAGATTTTTTTAGACATAATGATACTGCATACTTAATACTAACTGTAGTTAGTGTATAGTATAAACATAGCTTTTATGTGAACTGGGAAACCAGAAAATTTGTGTGACAGTTTATTTTGATGCTTGCTTTGTTGTGGTGATCTGGAACCAAATCTGCGGTATCTTCAAGGTATGCCAGTAGGATGAGTATGTGCTAACCCCATGCACTGTGCCAGGCTCTGAAAGGATGAAGAGATGGATCTCCAAAATGCCATGTTCTTTAACACTTCCTGCCCTATTTTCACAGGTCACCATCTCTCTGAAACCCTTCAAAGCTCTCCAAACAGTTACTCATTCTCTGTTTTTCTCTTTGCCTTATCTATATCTTACCTATAACACTCATTTTATATTGCAACTACTTGCTTTCCTGTTTATCTTCACCACTAGATTGAACTCTTTAAGTTAGTGTCTTAATCCTTCCATATTTTCCCAGCACCTAGCACAGTGCCTGGCACTAAGTAGTAGTGTTGTATTTGTTAATGACTGTGCTTGTTATCAGGTTAGACTTCATGGAGGAGGGATATTTAGGTAGACTCTTGAGCATGGTTAGGTCAGTAGGTAGAGATGAAGAGAATGGCATGGGTAAAGGTGTAGAGATTTGAGAGTCATGGACTGTATGTAGAAGTATTAGAGGGACTAGTGGAGATGAGGTCATGTGGACTATTTAGTAAGCAACAGGGAGCCATTTTTTTCTTAGAGGTAACACAGGGAATGACTGATCCCCATGACTAAAAATAGGGATGGTGACAAAGAGGATAAGGTTTGAGAAAAGGGACATAGATTCAGCAATGAGAAGACGAGACTCTCTCAGCTTTACTTTGCTTGAGGTCCTGGTGATGACCCTGTACACACAGTTGACAGCTTGAAGGTTACAGCTTGGAATGCTCTCTTAAGAGAACTTTGGGAATCCTTTCCAAGTAATGTCAGTGATTTTCGCTTATTTATGTACTCAAGGGAGTTTCCCTTAGAGAAGTACGCCATGTTTCAGTGTGAGAACCACTTCATTTTTAATCAGTTTGGCAATATACAGTATTCCCCTATTATGTTCCAAGATCCCCAGTGGCTTCCTGAAACCATGGATAATACTGAATTCTATATATACTATGTTTTTTTCCATACATATATACCTATGATGTTTACTATATAAATTAGGAATATCAGCAGATTAGTAACTAATAATAGAACAATTATAACAATATACTCTAGTAAAAGTTATGTGAATTTGCTTGTTTGCTTGCTGTCTCTAAATATTTTATTATACTGTACTCACCCTTCTTTCATACTACAGTTGACCACAGGTAACTGAAATTATGGAACATGAAATTGAGGATAAGGAGGGGACTACTGTAGTCAGGATTTTAGTCATCTATTAACAAAAATAAGTGAGTTTCATGGGAAATCATTCTGCAGTTAAACTAAATCATCCTATTCACTTTTTTTTTTTTTTGAGGCGGAGCCTTACTCTGTTGCTTAGGCTGAAATACAGTGACTCAATCTCAGCTCACTGCAACCTCTGCCTTTTGGGTTGAAGCAATTCTCCTGCCTCAGGCTCCCAAGTAGGTGGGATTACAGGTCCACGCCCAGGTAATTTTTGTATTTTTAGTAGAGATGGGGGGTTTCACCATGTTTGCCAGGCTAGTCTTGAACTGCTAACCTCAAGTGATCCGCCTGCCTAGGCCTCCCAAAGTGCTGGGATTACAGGCGTGAGCCACTGCGCCTGGCCTTATTCACTTGCTTGAGAGTTATTCAGAAATGTCTTTGAACAGTCATCAGTGGCTGCTGCCACTGTCCTTAGACTATTTCTCTTGTTTTCCAGGCAGTCACATTTAAAAAAAAGAAGAGAGTCAGAATTAATTATTCTCAATTTAAGAAACAAAAGGAATGATTTTATTTCACCTTCCCATATTTTTGGCTAAAAAAACTTATTACCTATTTGTGATCATTTATTGGAGACTTTCAGAGAAAAATAGGCAGAAACTGATGAATAATCAGTGAAGTAACATGAATACCATTAAAGAGAATGTACTTGTCCAGTGATAGAGCAGACTTGGGAACTTTGAGATATAGTCAGAATGGCACAAGCAACTTGCCAGGGCTTCACGTAGTTCATCATTTTCCATTCTGTTTATCATTCATGAGTAGATCAACAAATATTTCTGGAAGTCCTGCCTCTCCAGAAGGCACTTGTCCAATGGAAACCAGCAGAAAAACATTGGTGCCACAGTGCAGTACATGCTACCTATGAGCTATGCACAGTGTAAGAAACAAGAGGAGGTGAGATTTAGGTAAGCACTTCTAGAGGCTCTGAATCTGGAAGGCAACTTGAGTAGGAGTTGGTCAGGGGCTATGGGGCTTAATAGGCAGTAGGAATTTGTTCAGAGACGGGGAAAGCAAAGGAGCTAATATATTTATAAATCTCCAAGCACTCAAACCTTGCCATGCCAGAGTCTAGATGCCATGAGAGAGTGGTACAGGATAAAGCTATGGTTATGGGCTGAGGCTAATTCTTGCAGGGCTTTGTTGCCTTGTTTGGGAGACAAGGAAGTCTCTATGAGAAGTGGAGTAATGAGTGATTGTGTTTGAATAACCTGTGAAAATACATTTTGGTATGCATACCTTTCAACCCAACAGTTCCACCTCTAGTGAACTGTTAACATTACAAGTTCTTGGCTGGTCACAGTGGCTCACGCCTGTAATCCCAGCACTTAGGGAGGCTGAGATGGGTGGATCATGAGGTCAGGAGATCGAGACCATCCTGGCTAACAAGGTGAAACCCTGTCTCTACTAAAAATACAAAAAATTAGCCGGGTGTGGTGGTGGGTGCCTGTAGTCCCAGCTACTCGGGAGGCTGAGGCAAGAGAATGGTGTGAACCCAGGAGGTGGAGCTTGCAGTGAACCGAGATGGCGCCACTGCACTCCAGCCCGGGAAACAGAGCGAGACTCCATCTCAAAAAAAAAAAAAAAAAAGTTCTTGTATATAAGTTCCCAAAAGTGAGCAAAACAAGCTGCATGAGGTTTTTTCATAGTAGAAAAAAGTCTGGAAACAAGCAAAATTTATATTTACAAGATACTGGTCAAATAAATCATGAAGTGACTATGTAAATGCAAGGCAGTGATTTTTTAAAAATCAGATAATTCTATATGTATCTTAAAGTACTGTGCAAAGATATTTTTTGAGTTAAGTTGTGGGAATGGGGCTCTTATGGTGTCTGACATTTCAAAAATCTGAATCAATTGGCAAAATATTACCATCTGTTACACATATACAGGGAGTACATGGTTTCTCTTATATTATTCTCTGTACTTTATGTTTAAGAAATTTCATAAATACGAAAAAAGCAAGTCACAGTAATATGTACAGTGTTGTTGGTATACAAAAAGTTTTATGTACTTGCATGGTTGTATAGACGTGGAAAATAGCTGTTGGATATCCACCAAACTGAAGCTATTAGGAGGGGGAAAAGATGAGCAGAGGTGAGAGAGAGTCCATTTTACTTGCTTCTTTCTATACTTTGATGGTGTTTATTTCTTGTCTAACTCAGAGAAGAGACAGGTGAAAAGTGCTGATGAGGAGCAAACAACTGACATGGCACAGTGCTGCCCTGAGTAGGCTAGGAATGACAGCAGTACCCAAAGCAGAGGGTCCCTCACACTAGCAACTACAAGTTGGGTCGTGCTGAGATGGAAATGAATCCCACCAGACAGGCACTCCAGGGTGAATGGCAGTTAAACCTGTTCCCTTGTGTGGCAAGCTAAGTCTCTTTGGAGTTACCTTAAAATTCACTGCCCTTATTTACTCAATAAAGATACCCTTCTCGTGAATAATTACAGTTTCTCTTAGAGGCAGTGGTTCTGTTTGTCTCAAGATCAGTGATCTATACGCATTGCATTGTGTTTTTCCGTAGAGAATTCAGCCTCAGCCCCCAGATGAAGATGGGGATCACAGTGACAAAGAAGATGAACAGCCTCAAGTGGTGGTTTTGAAAAAGGGAGACCTGTCAGTTGAAGAAGTCATGAAAATTAAAGCAGAAATAAAGGCTGCCAAAGCAAGTAGGTCTGAAAGTAATCTGGTTTTTCTGACAATGTAAGGAGCCCGGGGTATGAAATTGTTTATTTTATTTAGTAGTGTGGTATGTTTCAAGGCAGCAGTTCCAGGTTCCAGCCTTAGCTTTGACACTTACCAGATGTGTAACCTTGAGCAAGTTATTACACCTCTCAGCCTCAATTTCATCATCAGTAAAATGGAAATAATTGTACCTATTGGGTTGTTATCAGGATTAAGTGTGAATTTAAGTAAAAGCATCCTATTTTTTTTTTTAAAAAATAGGTGGTTAGACTTACAAACCAGTTGATAAAGGTGTATTTCATTACTGCCTGAAGTTTGGTATGCTGTGTAGTATATTTTTCATTATTTCTGAACATTTACTACATTGCTTTAGGGGAAAATGCTGTAGTTCCAAACAATCACTTTTGAAAATACTTAAAAATACAACCTGATTGCAATTGGGAACTGGCAATATTATAGAATACTTTAGCATGTGAGTTTTTATTAAGTAACTGCATGTCTTGAGGGCAGTTTAGCTAGAAATAATGGAGAAGACCAGACTGAATCAAATTCAGGGATATCCTTAAATACAATATGAGATTTTCTTGTTATTTGCTTCTAAGATAAAGGCAAAATAATGAGGAGAAGGAAGTTCTTAAAAATTCTGGTTTTGCTCAGATGAAGAACAGAACCCAAGCCCCAGCTGATGGAAGAAGTGCAGGGGTATCACCGAAAACCAGTCAAGCGTCCCTCAGATCGAAAAATAATTCAGGTTTAACAGCAAGCTGCAAAAAAGGGAAGAAGCCAAATGAAGATGAAATAAAATCAGGGACTCGGTCAAAAAGAAGCTCACAAAAACAAACTTATAAAATAGGTAGCCTCCTTTCTTTGACACACGAAGATGAAAATGAGTAAAGTGTAACACTCCATTTTGAATTTATTTACTTGAAAGTATCATGAGTCGTTTTTAAAATAACATTTTGATTCCTAATATAAAAGATACTACAAGTCTCCTTATAGAAAGTTTAGGAAATAGAGAAAAAAATTTAATAAACTACATCTATTCATCAATCAGAGGGGTATTGACCCCTCTGACTTAAAATGCCAACTCTATAGAAATTAGCTAGTATTAACATTTTGTTATTTCCCTTGTGTGGTTGTATATGTATGTAAATTATATTTTTAAGCAAAATACATTTTTTTGTGTGTAAACAAAATTTTATAAATACAGTTGTGTTGCAAATGTTCTTTGTCCTGCTTCTCACTTGACATTGCATTATGAGTATTCTTCCAGGTCAGTAAATTTCAAAAACCGACATTAATAGCTACAGAGAATTTCATAATCTCATTGTATCTTTTTCATTAGCAATAGCTCCACTTTGGGTGGGGGAGATAATAATGTGCCTTGTTAAAATACCTCCCTAACTCCTGCTAAGGGTGGCCATGAGACTCAGCTCTGGCAAGTTAAGAAATACAGGTGGAATTCTGCTTGATAAAGCTGCTGGGTTTTTTGACACAAAAGGACAGACTTGGCAAGCATGAGCCTTTGCTCTTATCTGTTCATCCTACTTGGAATGCAGAGATAAAACCTGAGTAGCAGAGCCATTTTTAGACATAAGGAAGGCAGCCATGTGCTTTGGGTCATGTTAGTAAAAAGACTCAGAACTTGGCTCCTTGCTGACATGCCTCCAGGAGCTGCTACACCAGCTTGGATTGCTGACCTCTGACTTCTTGGTAGTGAGAAGAGTAAACACTGTGCTTAATTAGGCCTCGGTCAGGTTTCTCTTATATGTAGCCAAATGCAGTCCTAAATAATACAATAAATAACTGGTCAAACTGTTACTGGTGGAGGGTGTCCAGGTTCTTGGCATTTTGGACAAATAATTGGACAAAACGCACAAAGCAATGAATATCCTCTAGAGGTTTGTCATTGGTTACTTGGTATACACCCTATGTAAATGAAGTAGTGGCCCGTGACCTGTCTGATTGGTGCAGAAAGTGACCAATCAGAGGCTGAAGGGAAGTTAGAAAGTTATACTCCTGTGTAAATGAAGACTTGGCCTATGACCAGTTTGATTGGTTGCAGGAAGGGACCAATCAGAGGCACTTACGTTTTTCATCTGCAATGCAGAAAAGGCAAGGAGATTGCAAAGGGAATAGCCTCTCATCCTTTTGTTACTTAGGTATGGAGAGGTGGGGTTTCCTTTTGATTCAGTTCTAGGAAGTCAATGTGAATCAGCCTTAGGTTCCCTGCCTCCAGACCCTATTCTCCTGCCTCATTTTCCCCCTGAGAGAGGTGATCCTCATAAATCTTTATGGGAGGCTAAGAGACTGAGGGTCTTTCTTCTGTAACTGCTTCATGCTAACTTGGGACATACTCCCTACCTATTAGAGATCACGTAACTCTCACCCTGCTTTGTCTAGTGGAGACAGGGTAGCTTCTTGATGGCCGGTGGGGTGTTCACCTGAAACTGGCTAGAAATCTTGTCATATGATCATCTAACTTGGTGGTCTCTAGGCAAAGGGAAATGGATTTAGTTAAAAGATTTAACAAATATGATCCAAAAACCAAGGCAAGTATAATCATTAATAATGGGCTAGCCAAGGGAGGGAACCATGAAACCCAACTTAGTGCCCTTTAGCTGCCCCATGACCCGACAACTGTTACCATATTTTGGAGGCCCAGTCAGCTAGTTTTCAGGTGGTGTCCCTTACAAACCCTGATTGCTTGACGTCAAAACAGCATTCTTCTAGGAAAAAGACATAAGCCATCTTTTTCAGCGGCTAGGAAATCTAGTTCCCTTTGATTTTGCGAAGCGACCACTGCCAAGGAGCCTATCTGATTTTGTAAGGCGACGATACTTTGAGCAATGTCATTTAAGCTTTCCATAAAATCCTTGGACACGCGTTGGTAATAGGATAGGGAAGTTGCAGTCCCGCTAACTCCTATTCCTACCCCTGCTGTTATTCCTAGCCCTTGTGTCTTGGTGGTTGCAGTTAAAGGTATAATGAGGGATTGGTTGTTGGGAGCTGTATTAATTTCAGGACATACAAAGACAAATCACAGCAGAACCAATCTAACTTCAAAATAAGCTTCAGTCCTGTATACTTGGCCTGATTACCCACACAAAGTGCAACAAGAATCGTTGTCCATATAGACTCTCCTAGATTGGCTTTGCTGGAACATTTCACAAGGCCATTTCAGTCAAAGTCCTGAGAAAGTAACCGGTTTCTTCAATTGTGTCCTATTACAAAAGTAAACGTGGTTATTAATGTTATACAAACAAATACCATGAATTAAGAATATTCATAAATAGTTTACAAATTCTGGAGAAATTAGAATACTCTATATACTTAAAGTATATTTCAAGGCTATAAATAGTTCAAACTAAAAAGATTATTCAGACTGAAAAAACAAAAAGAATTAGCAATATTTCAAACAACAAAAGCCATACAAATTATTTCAGTCTTCCATTAGTTCATTTCAGTCCATTGTAATCAACTCCTGCTCTACTTCATATTCATCTTTATGAACACATCAGCCTTTCAATTAGTGCCTTGGAAGTTTTCTGTCTAATCCAATGGCACACTC
This sequence comes from Rhinopithecus bieti, assembly GCF_001698545.2. Classification (NCBI taxonomy): domain Eukaryota; kingdom Metazoa; phylum Chordata; class Mammalia; order Primates; family Cercopithecidae; genus Rhinopithecus; species Rhinopithecus bieti. The sequence goes on from NW_016806413.1 coordinate 1,803,652, forward strand.
TCCAAAGTTATCAGAAACCTGCATTCAAGAGTTCTTTTCATGAACTCCTCCAAAGAAGTAAGCCTTGGACTGTAGCTGAGTATAAGTCACTTTTTTTTTTTTTTTTTTGGAAGGATCAAAGCAAAACATCAATTATGGATGACAAAAGTTTTAAGACAGCCATAAAAGACACAGTTGACAAAGAAATTTGGTTATTTCTGTGGCTTACAACAATTTAACATCATCATTACAACATATATTAAGACATCAGAATTTTAGAAATCTCATAAAACCCTGGAACACATATTAACAACAAATCTCTATCAGTATAACCCAAAAGAAGCTAAACACCACCTCACACTTGACAATGTTTCCTGTATGATTCTAACATTACAAATGAGCCTAATATATCACTCTTGGACTTCAGGAAGCCTGATATCTAAAAAGTTAGTTTAAGGTCAAAAGTTTTCGAATTAACTTTTTTCCATTAGTATGGTCATATTTTTCTTACTAATTTGTAAGTTATGTAATTTATCAATTTTTTGTTGTTCTGTTCCCCAACCTCTATGTCAGATAAAGAATCACCCAGGCCAGATACAATGGCTCATGCTTGTAATCCCAACACTTTGGGAAGCCAAGGTGGGAGAATTGCTTGAAGCCAGGAACCTGAGACCAGCCTGGGCGACAAAGCAATACCCCTATCTCTACAAAAAATAAAAAATAGCCAGGTGTAGGGACACACACCTGTAATCCCAGCTGCTCAGGAGGCTAAGCAGGAGGATGGCTTGGACCCAGGAGTTCAAGGCTGCAGTGAGCTATGATTGCACCACTGCACTCCAGCCTGGGCAACAAAGTAAGAACTATCTCTTTAAAAAATAAAAATAGGCCAGGCGCAGTGGCTCACGCCTGTAATGCCAGCACTTTGGGAGACTGAGGCGGGCGGATCACGAGGTCAGGAGATCGAGACCATCCTGGCTAACACAGTGAAACCCCGTCTCTACTAAAAAAGACAAAAAAAATTAGCTGGGCGTGGTGGTGGGCACCTGCAGTCCCAGCTACTCGGGAGGCTGAGGCAGGAGAATGGCGTGAACCCAGGAGGCGGAGCTTGCAGTGAGCTGAGATCACGCCACTGCACTCCCAGAGCGAGACTCCGTCTCAAAAAAATAAAGAAAATTTAAAAAAAAATAAATTTAAAAAAAAGAATTACCCATGTTCTCTTTGTTTTTGTTTATTCATTTTAAGTTTTATTCTATCTGGAATTTATTTGAGTATACTTTTTTCTCAAATAATCAATTGTCCTAGAACCATGTGTTTCTCATTTATTTGAAAGGTCATCTAGTGAGAGATTTCTCCAAGTGTTGGAGTAGGGAAGGGAGGGAAGCATTGTAAAGTCTGAGCCTTTCCAGGTGATTCCTCAAGACCCTGCTTAATCCTAACAATTTTCCTCATTAGTAAAAGCCCATACTGGGGGCTTGTTAAGATCCTCACTAGCCACATCTATCTGAAATTATGAATTTCAAAGTATCTTACGAATTTGGTGCCACATTATCTTTTTTAAGTTTGTTTTGTTTTTTTGAGACAGAGTCTCACTCTGTCACCCAGGCTGGAGTGCAGTGGTGTGATCTCAATCTCAGCTCACTGCAAGCTCCACCTCCCGTGTTCACGCCATTCTCCTGCCTCAGCCTCCCAAGTAGCTGGGACTACAGGCACCCACCACCATGCCCGGCTAATTTTTTGTATTTTTAGTAGAGACAGGGTTTCACTGTATTAGCCAGGATGGTCTCCATCTCCTGACCTCATGATCCACCTGCCTCGGCCTCCTGAAGTGCTGGGATTACAGGCATGAGCCACCGCGCCTGGCCTTTTAAGTTTTAAGTACCTATAAAGAATACTTAAAGGTGTTGTATGTGGGTGAGCTAGGAAGACCTGAAATAGGCTCTAAATGACTCAAATTAATCCTGAAGCCATTCTGCAATACTGTCTTTAATGTATACTCACTTGTTACAGAAGCCAGGGTTTTTCCCCTAATTTGTATCATTGCTATATATATTATTGTACCAAACTACACTTTTAATTACTGTAAATTTTAATATGTCTTAGTATCTGGATGTGGGAATCTTGAAAGCGGGGACTTTGTGTTATTCACCACTGTATTCTCAATATCAGAAGAGTATCTGGCCTACTAAGTGCATAATAAACATAGTTAAAATGAGTGAGAGTGTTGTTTGTAATTTTCTTTTTATAGATGAGTAGGTCTCATGTGTAGACCCTGTACCATCAGCATCAGAACCTCCCAGAAACCTAAAAATTAAATTTTTGGTCCTTGCCTGCTGAATCAGAAACTGTGTATAAGGCCCAGTAATCACTGTAACATGCCAACCAGGTGGTTCTGTTATTCACTCACATTTGAGAACCACTGATAAAGACTATAGTAGTCCTCCTTGTCCATGGGGAATATATTCCAAGACCTCCAGTGGATGCCTGAAACCACAGGTAATACTAAACTTCATATGTAGTATGTTTTTTCCTATATGTACATACCTATGGTAAAGTTTAATTTATAAATTAGGTACAGTAGAGATTAACAATAAAATAGAACAATTATAACAATATACTATAATAAAAGTTATGTGAATGTGGTTTCACTCACTCTCAAAATATCTTATTGTACTGTACCTTAACCACAGAAAGAAAAACCATGGAAGACTACTCTATTAGAACTATGATAAAAAATAGCTCACACCCATAATCCCAGCACTTTGGGAGGCTGAGGTGGGGCAATAGCTTGAGGCCAGGAGTTTGAGACCAGCCTAGCCAACATGTTGAAACTCCATCTCTACTGAAAATACAAAAATTAGCTGGGCACAGTGACTATTCCCTATAATTCCAGCTATTCAAGAGGCTGAGGCATGAGAATCGCTTGAACCTGGGAGGCAGGGGTTGCAGTGAGCAAAGATCACACCACTGCACTCCAGCCTGGACAACAGGGCAAGACTGTCTCAAAAAAAAAAAAAAAAAAAAAAGAAAACATGGAAAATTTAAACAAGGAATATGAAAAACTGTTTAAAAGGTCTTAAATCTTGAAACATCATATTGGTGAAGCCTTTACTGCCGGTGATATTTCTAGCAATGTAAACATAAAAGCTCAGCCGGGAAGCACATCTTGTGATGAAAGACAAAGACCAAGACATGGTGGCACCTGAGATGTGTTTATCATCCTCAGGGAAACTGCTTCCTAAGAACAGTGGGTTCTGTTGACTGCAAGATCTATTTTGCTAAGAGTGGTGAGTTTGGAGTCAGAGAAGACAGGCTCAAAGAAGAAAGACGAGGCCTGTTCTCTCATGCTGCTTCTAAGCAATGTTGAACACGTATTTGAAGCTCCAGAGTACAAATAGTAAATTTTGGTGGTGTCTACCTGCTAATTCTGTAGGCTTGCAGGGAAAAAAAAAATCTGTGGACGTTTACCAGCCTCCACCAAAATTTCCAAGGATGGCTGCCCAGGCAGAGACTTGTTGCAGGGGTGGAGCCGCCCCCAGAGAGAGCGCCCCCAGTAGAGCAACACTGAGCAGAGATGACCTGGGCTACTGTAGAAAGTCCCGACCCGGGACAATGCATAGTGAAGCTGTGGAAGCAAGCCACTACTGAGAGTCTTCACTAGGGCCATGCATAGTGGAGTCATGGGAACAGAACCACCACCAAGAGCTGTAGAATCACAGGCAGTATGCAGCAACTGCTGGGGAAAGCTACAGGCACCAGACTCCATCCTGTAGGAGTAGCCATGTGGGCTGCACCCAGCAATGCCATAGGGGTGGGGCTGCCTGAGGCTTTGGCGGTCCAATCCCCGCCTGAGTGTGTCCAGGAGGAAGCACATGGAGGCAAAAGGGATTATTCTCCAGCTTCAAGATTTGGCCCGGTTCAGTGGCTCATGCCTGTAATCCCAGCACTTTGGGAGGCTGAGGCAGGAGGATCACTTGAGGTCAGGAGTTAGAGACCAGCCTGCCCAACATGGTGAAACCTTATCTCTACTAAAAATACAAAAATTAGCTGGATGTTGCTGGCGCATGCCTGTAGTCCCAGCTACTCGGGAGGCTGAGGCAGCAGCAGCAGAATCACTTGAACCCTGGAAGAGGAGGTTGCAGTGAGTTGAGATTGCACCACAGCACTCCAGCCTGGGCAATACAGTGAGACTCCACCTCAAAAAAAAAAAAAACAATTAATGTCTACCCTCCTGGGTTTCAGACTTCCTTAAGGCATACTACTCCTTTCTTTTTGCCTATTTCTCCCTTTTAGAATGGGAATATCTGTCTTTTGCCTGTACCACCAATGTATCTTGGAAGTAGATAACTTGTTTTGATTTTATAGGCTCATAGATGAGATTCTGGACTTTGGACTTTTGAGTTGAGCTGGTTGTTAAGACTTTGGAGTTACAGGGTTGTACATGAGAAGGATGTGAGTTTGGGGAGGCCAGGGATGAAATGCTATGGTTTGAATATTTGTACCCTCCAAAATCATGTTGAAAGTTAATCCCCAGTGTGGCCTTTAAGAGGTGATTAGGTCATGAGGACTCTGCCCTCATGAATTGATTAATTCATTCATGCATTAGTGGATTAATAGGTTCATGGATTAGTGGGCTATCATGGGAGGGGACTAGTGGCTTTATAAGAAAAGGAAGAGAGACCTGAACTAGCGTAATCAGTCCCCTCACCATATGATACACTGCATCAGGACTGCAGAGTCTCTACCAGCAAGAAGACCCTCACCAGATGTGGCCCCTCTACCTTGGACTTCTTAGCATCAAAACTGTAAGAAGTAAATCCCTCAGACCAGGTGTGGTGGCTCACACCTGCAATACTAGCACTTTGTGGAGCCGAGGCAGGAGAATTGCTTGAGCCAGGAGTTTTGAGACCAGCCTGGGCAACATGATGAGACCCTATCTCTACAAAAATGAAAGCATTAGCTAGGCATGGTGATGTGTGCCTGTGGTCCCAGCTACTTGGGAGGGTGAAGTGGAAGGATCACTTGAGTCCAGGAGGTCAAGGCTGCAGTGAGCCATGTTTGCACCAATGAACTCCAGCCTGGGCAACAGAGCAAAATCCTGTCTCAAAAATAAATAAATTTCTCTTTGAAAATAAATTACCCAGTTTCAGGTATTCTAAGTAACAAAAAATGGATTAAGACAAGCTTGAACTGCTCATTATAAAGTTTCTTTTCAACCTTTAACCTAATAGTTGGACATCCAATTCTTTTTTATAAAACTCCCTATGTGATTCTCATGTATAACTTAGGGATGAGAAACAGAGCCACTCATACCCAAACCACACCTACATTAATTAAATCGGAATCTCTGGTGGTGAAACCAGTAGTTCTGAAAGCTTCCAGTGATTTCAAATTTCAGCCAAGGGTGTGAACTACTGCCCTACAACCTAGGAGACTCTCACTTTTAAGAGGAAAGATGCTCTTTGCTAAGCTTGAGGCAGGTAAGCCAAAGGCTAGGCAGGGAGGCAACTTTAGGAAATCCCATGAGAACTGGGCCATGTTAGTGTACAGTATTTCCCTTTTTTTGTGGCCCCCAAAGTGGTAAAACCTTATCAAATGTGACAGTCAAGATTTAGCTGGTCTTTGGAAATTAAAGGTAGTACCAAGGTCCTAGGTTGAGGTTGGAATTGGATAGGAGAGAGATGAGCTCCCTGAAGTTTGTAAGACTGATGGTGGCAGCATTGCTTGGAGAGTTTCTAAAGATTATTCTCCAAAAAGAAGCTAGGGCTCCTTGGAGAAATAGTTGATTCTGGGGCTAAAGTGGGGATAGTAAAAGCTGATCCTGGAACATCTTGTGCCAAAAAATATGAAGGTGTTTAAAAAATGATGAACAGCCGGGAGAGGTGGCTTACGCCTATAATCCCAGCAATTTGGGAGGCCAAGGCAGGTGGATTACTTGAGCCCAGGGGGTCAAGACCAGCTTGGGCAACATGGCAAAACCCTATCTCTACAAAAAAAAGTACAAAAATTAGCAGTATCTGGTGGTGCACACCTGTAGTTCCACCAACTTGGGAGGCTGAGGTGGGAGGATTGCTTGATCCCAGGAGGTTGAGGCTGTAGTGAGCTGTGATCACAACACTGCACTCCAGTCTGGGAGACAGAATGAAATCCTGTCTCAAAAAAATTAAAATGATGAAGGCATGTCAAAAGGATATAGGAGCCAACTAGTAGGAGTTACCAATGGCCAAATCTGGGGCAATTTGAACAAGAAATTAATGATAGTAGATTACAACTCATAAAATTCTTATTGATATGAACAATATATATATTTTTTAACACATGAGAAGGGCTAGGTCTTCCTTATAGTAGAATTTTAATAAAGTTAGGAGGAATTATGGAAATAGAAACTTAGCATTTGGCAAATTCCACAGTAAAAAAAATTTAGTGGGCTGAGGCCGGGCGCGGTGGCTCAAGCCTGTAATCCCAGCACTTTGGGAGGCCGAGGCGGGTGGATCATGAGGTCAGGAGATCGAGACCATCCTGGCTAACATGGTGAAACTCCGTCTCTACTAAAAAAATGCAAAAAACTAGCCGGGCATAGTGGCGGGTGCCTGTGGTCCCAGCTACTCGGGAGGCTGAGGCAGGAGAATGGCGTAAACCCGGGAGGCGGAGCTTGCAGTGAGCTGAGATCCTGCCACTGCACTCCAGCCCGGGCGACAGAGCGAGACTCTGTCTCAAAAAAAAAAAAAAAAAAAAAAAACTTTAGTGGGCTGAATGATGGTCTCTAAAGACAACAGGTACTGATCCTGGAACTTGTGAATGGTACCTTATGTGGTAGTTTTTTGCAAATGTGATTAAATTAACGATCTTGAGATAAGTGGATTATCCTGGATTATATAAGTGGGTCCTAAAAGCCATTACACTCACACCTTTCCTTATAAAAGATGGATAGAGGGAGATTAGACACAGCAGGAAATGTGAAGATGGAGGCAGAGACTGGAGTGATGTGGCTATAAGCTGAGGAATACTGGCTGCACCAGAAGCTGGAAGAGACAAGCAGTGGATTGCTCCCTACAGCCTTTCGAGAGAACATGGCCCTGCCAACACCTTGATTTCAGCATAGTAGCTGATTTGAAACTTCTGGCCTCCAGAATTCTGAGAGAATAAATTTCTGTTGTTCTAAGCCACCAAGTTTGTGATAATTTTTTATAGCAGCCATAGGAAACTAATACACAAGTGCTGTTGGCAAGATTCATCAAAGGATGCCAAAATCAGTGGCCAAAATTATGCTCAAAAACAGAATATTTGCATAGTCTCAAAGTATCTCCCCACAAGACACTAATTACAAAAGAAAAACTAGTGGCCAGGCACGGTGGCTCACACCTGTAATCCCAGCACTTTGGGAGGCCAAGGCGGGCAGGTCACAAGGTCAGGAGATCGAGACCATCCTGTGAATGGTGAAACCCTGTCTCTACTAAAAATACAAAAAAATAGCCGGGCGTGGTGGCGGGTGCCTGTAGTCCCAGCTACTCAGGAGGCTGAGGCAGGCGAATGGCGTGAACCTGGGAGTTGGAGCTTGCAGTGAGCTGAGATTGGGCCACTGCCCTCCAGCCTGGGCAACAGAGCGAGACTCCATCTCATAAAAAATAAATAAATAAATAAACTAGTAACATTACAGTGGAGAAACTAGGCAAATGTCACCTTAACTGCATGATCAAAGTTAATATTACTAGTAATAAGTCATACTGATGCCAGGCTTACGCCTGTAATCCCAGCCCTTTGGGAGGCCGAGGCAGGTGGATCACCTGAGGTCAGGAGCTTAAGACTAGCCTGACCAACATGGAGAAACCCTGTCTTTACTAAAAATACAAAATTAGCCGGGCATGGTGGTGTATGCCTGTAATCCCAGCTACTTGGGAGGCTGGGGCAGGAGAATTGCTTGAACCTGGGAGGCAGAGGTTGTGGTGAGCCACTGCACTCCAACCTGGGCAACAAGAGCAGGAGTCCGTCTCAAAAAAAAAAATGTCATACTGACATCATGACCTACTGATACGCACTGAGAAGGACACCTCACTTCCAAAGGCCACAAAGACCCTGCTAGGGCCTTCCTGATGTCCTTTTCAAGGATAGGGCACAAAGGCAACCAATGCCCAGTACTAAAAAGGCCAGAATCCTAGGGTATGGCAATGGCACATGAATGCCAATACAGACTCCAGGGCTTGTCTGGGGGCAAAAGGGTCAGTGTAAAGATGTCAAATTATCCTCTCTTCAGAATGAGTCCTTTATTCTGAGATTATATCTTTCTTGTTTCTTTGAAGTTAAAATATACTTTCTTTTATGAAATGATGATTTTGAAAGGTGGTAGTTTATTGTACTTACTTTGTCAAAAGGTTGAAAAATCTATACCAGCCTCCAAAGAATATGTTGAAATTTACTGTCTGGGAATTCCAAACATCAAGTCCAAGTGTTGTCCAATAGAACATTCTGCAATAATGGAATGTTAATAGCCCCAGCCACCTATGGTTATTAATATTGCTGTTTTTTTTTTTTTTTTTTTTTTTTTTATCGTTCGGAGTCCTGCAGCCCACAAGGGATTCCCTCCCACTTTGTAAAGGTCAGGGACGTTCTGATGTTTGACACAAAACAGCACAACATACAGTCATATCTGGCTGGATGGCTCAAGACAACCAGGGCCAGACAGTCACATTGGGAAGGAATAAGCATGTCTGAGTTTCCAGGCTCCTATTTCTGTGGCCCTTTCACCAGTCCTGGACCTGCTCTCTCCCCCAGAAAGCAAAAACTCTGCTATAGAAACTATCTTTCAACTGACACCTACTTTCACCAACCTATGGCTTCTCCCAGATCATGCATGGGAGTCTTTCAGGGAAGAGAAAAGGCAGACAGAAGGCATCTGTCCAGGTTTGAGGTTATGAACCCTCCCCATTGGCCCCACAGTCATTCTTAGGCTAATGGCAGCTCTGGGTTTAATATGACTTAGGCATATATGGTTCTAGAAGCTGGGGTAGAAGGGACCATTTATTATAATCAATTTGAATGTTGTCTTAGAGAGCGGCAATGGCTAAGACAAGCCTGGTTCCTGGAGCTGTTGGGGGACAGCTGATTAGGTTCTTTAGCTACAGGATGAAACCTTGAACTTTATATTTTTAATCATTGTTTCCCCAAATTCTCCCATGCCTAGCCATAACTTTTCTTGCTATTTGGTTGATCATAGCCTCCATTTTCTCCACAGCCTAGATCCTTCTTAACCCGCAGTGTAGGGTCCTAGAATGCAAACCATCTTCCCAGTTGCCCTGAGACTCTCAATCCTTACCGACCTTCTCCATTCTGCACCAGTCCAGCTGGACCAGTCCACTTTTCCCCTCACACCCTGTGCAGATGGTGGCATAGCATCAGTTTTCCCCTTGCCCTTGCTTCTTCCTGAGTCATCAAGTCAACCTGAGTCTCTGGCACAAATGCAGTAGGACTGTCTGCCTCTCAGAGGAGATTCTCTGTAACCCCATGAGCAACGGAAGTTGGACTTGGCAGAATGGAAACGGTGATGGGCAGCGCAACAAGGGAGCTACAGCCTGGGCTTTGGAGCAGATAAAGGATTTAAGGAATCCCAGCTTCAGGGTTATAAGCTTGGTGTCTTGACTTCTCCCTGTCCCCTCATGTATCTAGTTACCACTGTGCCTCTTCTGCAACTCAACATGTTCCCTGTCTGGCCTTGCAAATTTTACCTTTCTCTTTCCAAATATCATCCTATTTTACTGACCTGGCAAATCTTCAGCCCAAGTTCTAGCTTTCTTTAGTAGCCATTCCCATACAGTGAGAGGCTCTAAACAAATGACAGACATTTGGATTGGTTCCATTTTCTGGCTATAACAAATAAATTTGCTATGAACATTCACGTGCAAGTCTTTTTCTGAACATGTTTTCATTTCTTTTGGGTAAATGCCTAGGAGTTGAATATTGGATTGTATTGCAGGTATATAATCTTTTGAAACACTGCCAATCTTTTCCAAAGGAATTGTACCATTCATTTTGCTTTCTGCCATCAGTGTATTAAAATTATTACTCTCCAAGTGAAGGCTCCATATGTGAATAAGTTGTGAGATTTCAAGTTCCAATACTTACTATCACAGCCTTTTAAATCTATAAGAATATATTTAAACTCATTTAATCCTTAGAAAATGTTCATGGTGAGGCATAATATAAATTATTGCATGTGAATTATAGTGATATAATTAACATACATATCTTTGATGTTCAGTTTGGTAAATTTTGACCACTGTGTTTACCTGTGTAGTCACCACACAAACAAGAAACTATAGAACATTTCAGTCATCCCAGAAAGTTCCCATGCTGAATGTGTGTTGGTAATTTATTTATTGCTATGTAATACTTCATTATACGAATATAGCATAATTTCTTTCTTTTTTTTTTTTTTTGAGATGGAGTCTCTCTGTTGCCCAGGCTGGAGTGCAGTGACATGATCTCTGCTCACTGCAACCTCCACCTCCGAGGTTCAAGCAATTCTCCTGTCTCAGCCTCCCGAGTAGCTCAGACTACAGGCACACGCACCACTACACCCGGCTAATTTTTGGATTTTTAGTAGAGACAAGGTTTCACCACATTGGTCAGGCTGGTCTCGAACTCCTGACCTCACGTCATCCACCCCCCCCCTCAGCCTTCCAGAGTGCTGGGATTACAGGTGTGAGCCACCACACCCAGCCATGCATAATTTCTTTATTCACCTGTTGATAGACATTTGGGTTGTTTCCAGTTTTTCACTATTAGAATAAGGCTGCTATATACATTCTTCTAAAAGTTTATTGTGAACAGGTTTTTATTACTCTTGGGTTAATAAAGACTAGAACTGCTGGATCATAGGCTAAATGTATGTTTACCATTTTAAGAAACTACCAAATAGTTCTCCAAAATGATAATACCATTTTATTTATTTATTTATTTTTACTATTTATTTACTTCAGACAGGGTCTTGCTGTGTCACCCAGGCTGGAGTGCAGTGGCGCGATCTCGGCTAACTGCAGCCTCTGCCTCCCAGGTTCAAGTGATTCTCCTGCCTCAGCCTCCCAAGTAGCTGGGATTACAGCTGTGTGCCACCACGCCCAGCTAATTTTTGTATTTTTGGTAGAAACAGGGTTTTACTATGTTGGCCAGGCTGGTTCAAACTCCTGGCCTCAAGTGATCCGCCTGCCTTGGCCCCCCAAAGTGTTGGGATTACAAGCATGAACCATCATGCCTGGCCAAAATGAGTATATCACTTTAACTCCCATCAATAATGTTTGAGAGTTCCAGTTGCCATACAAATTCACCAATATTTGGGGTTGTTAGTCTTTGTTTTAGGGATTTAAGCATGTAAGAAATGGCATCTTATTTTAATTTGCTTATCTCTGATGACTAAAGATGCTGTATTTCATGCATGGTTCTCCACAGAAACAGAACCCATAGATGGGGGTAGAAAGAGAGAGAATGATACAGATTGATTTTATTTTAAGGAATTGGTTACATGCTTGTGTGGGCTGGTGGATGGCAAGTACAAATTCTGCAGGGCAGGCCAGGAGGCTGCTGGCCCAGGGAAGAGTTGTTGCAGCTCAAGTCCCATGGCAGTCTGGAGACAGAATCCTTTCTTCTTCAGGGGATGTCACTCTTTTCTCTCTTAAGGCCTTTAACTGATTGGCTAAGGCTCATCCATATTGTAGGTTATCCACTTTACTCAAAGCCTACTGATTTAAATGTTAGTCACATCTAAAAACCAACATCTAGACTGATGTTTGACCAAACATCTGGGCACCACAGCTTACTCAGTCAACTTGATACATAAAATTAACCATCACAGACCACTGAGCATCATATTCATGTATGAATGGCTAGTTGTGTATCTTTGTTTAAATGTCTCTTCTTTTGCCCATTTTTAATTGAGTTGTTTATATTTTTATTTCTCCTTGATAGGAGCTGTTTATAAATCATGGGTACAAATCCCTTGTTAACTTATCTGTTGTAAATATTTTCCCCAGCTGGACACGGTGGCTCACGCCTGTAATCCAGCACTTTGGGAGGCCGAGGCGGGTGGATCATGAGGTCAGGAGATTAAGACGATCCTGGCTAACACGGTGAAACCCCATCTCTACTAAAAATACAAAAAATTAGCCGGGCATGGTGGCGGGTGCCTGTAGTCCCAGCTACTCGGGAGACTGAGGCAGGAGAATGGCGTGAACCTGGGAGTTGGAGCTTGCAGGGAGCCGAGATTGGCCACTACACTCCAGCCTAGGCGACAAAGCAAGACTCTGTCTCAAAAA
>NW_016806413.1:1818732-1823611 GCF_001698545.2 Rhinopithecus bieti
TTTTTTAAAAAAAAAAAAAAAGTTAAAATCCAAAACACTAATACCACAAAACGCTGGCAAGGATATGGAGCAACAGGAACTCTACTTCATCACTGATGGGAATGTAAAATGGTACAGTCACTTTGCAGACATTTTGGCAGTTTCTTAAAAAGCTAAACATACTCTTTTTTTTTTTTTTTCTTTTTTCTTTTTTGAGACAGAGTCTTGCTCTGTCGCCCAGGCTGGAGTGCAGTTGCCGGATCTCAGCTCACTGCAACCTCCGCCTCCCGGGTTCATGCCGTTCTCCTGCCTCAGCCTCCCCAGGAGCTGGGACCACAGGCGCCCGCCACCTCGCCCGGCTAATTTTCTGTATTTTTAGTAGAGACGGGGTTTCACCATGTTAGCCAGGATGGTCTTGATCTCGTGACCTCGTGATCCGCCCGTCTCGGCCTCCCAAAGTGCTGGGATTACAGGCTTGAGCCACCGCACCCGGCCGCTAAACATACTCTTACCATACAATCCAGCAATTTCACTCCTTAGTAATTTACTAAAATGAGCTGAAAGCACATATCCACACACAAACTTCAAGCAAACATTTACAGCAGCTTTATTCATAAATGACAAAGCATGGAAGCAACCAAGATGTTCTTCAGTCCATGAATGGGTAAATATAGCACATCCATAAAATGGAATATTATTCAGCACTAAAAAGAAAAGAGGTGACCAGCCATGAGAAGACATGGGAGAAACTTAAATGCATACTACTAAGTGAAAAAAGCCAACCTGAAAAGACTACATACTGAATGGTTGGAACTATATGACATTCCGGAAAAGGCAAAAGTATGGAGACAGTTAAAAAGATCAGTGGTTTGGGAGGCCAAGGTGGGTGGATTACAAGGTCAGGAGATTGAGACCATCCTGGCTAACATGGTGAAACCCCATCTCTACTAAAAATACAAAAAAAATAGCTGGTTATAGTGGCATGCGCCTGTAGTCCCAGCTACTCGGGAGGCTGAGGCAGGAGAATCACTTGAACCTGGGAGACGGAGGTTGCAGTAAGCCAAAACCATGCCACTGTACTTCTGCCTGGGTGACAGAGCAAGACTCCATCTCAAAAAAAAAAAAAAAAAAACAACAAAAAAACAAAATCAGTGGTTGCCAAGGGTTACCATGGACGGAGGGATGAATAGGAAGAACACAGAATTTTTAGAGAGGTGAAACAACTCCTTATGAAACTATGATGGATGCATATCATTATACATTTGTCAAAATCCATAGAATATACAAAACCAAGAGTGCACCCTAATGTAAACTATGACTTTGGGTGATAATGATGTGTCAAAGTAGGTTGTACCACTCTGGTGGAGGATAGGCAGGCTTTGCATGTCTTGGGGCAGGGGATATATGGGAACTTTCTACTCAATTTCACTGTAAATTCAAAACTGCTCTAAAAAATAGTCTTTAACAGAGAGATGTTTGTTTATTCATATCTTTGTAAGAAAAACAAAAAATGGGCCAGGTGCGGTGGCTCAAGCCTGTAATCCCAGCACTTTGGGAGGCCGAGACGGGCGGATCACAAGGTCAGGAGATCGAGACCATCCTGGCTAACACGGTGAAACCCTGTCTCTACTAAAAAATAGAAAAAACTAGCCGGGCGAGGTGGCGGGCGCCTGTAGTCCCAGCTACTCGGGAGGCTGAGGCAGGAGAATGGCATGAACCCGGGAGGCGGAGCTTGCAGTGAGCTGAGATCTGGCCAGTACACTCCAGCTTGGGTGACAGAGTGAGACTCCGTCTCAAAAAAAAAAAAAAAAAAAAAAAATAAAAATAAAAAAAAGAAAAAACAAAAAATGGGTAATATTGGTCTGTCGTAGGATACGAATGAAGGGACAAGCGGGTGGCTGCAGTGGGAAGACTTTTTCACTGTTCAACCTTTCATCATTCTTTAACATTTTAAGCCCATAAGGCTTATATTCTCAAGTCAAAAAGATGAATTAAATTTAAAAATAAATTATACCCTCTGAAATCCTCAGAAAGTAATTTTAAGATGGTAAAATGTTATTATACAAAGATATTTCACTGCCAAATTAATATTCTAACAGGAGCTCATACCATGACAGGCACTGTTGATTCTGATTTATTAAATAGAAAAATATTAAATATGAAATATCACGCACAGACAGGAACAGGGGTCAAAAAATTATGAACAGACCAATGAAATGTTGGCCCAACCATTAAAATAAAGTTTTATAGAAAAGTCTGTAAACATATTTGCCTAAAATTGTTATGTTAAAAAGCAGGCGCCGGGCGCAGTCGGTTCACGCCCTGTGAATCCCGGGCCACTTTGGAGAGGGCTGAGCGCGGGTGGATCTCAAGGTCAGGAGATCGGAGATCATCCTGGCTTAACATGGTGAACCCCGTCTCTACTAAAAATACAAAAATTGTTGGCATTGGTGGCGGGCGGCCCTGCTAGTCCCAGCTACTCGGGAGCGCTGAGCGCCAGAAAATGGCGCCTGCAACCTGGGAGTGGGAGCTTTCAGTGAGCCTAAGATTTGCCATTGCACTCTAGGCCTGGGCAACAGAGCGAGCCTTCGGTCTCAAAAAAAATTAAAAAAAAAAAAAAAAAGCAGGTGCTATAGTACTCTAATATAGTACAAGTCTAATTATTGTTAAAAGGGAAGAAAAAAGAGCTATGCAGAAAAGAAAGGCTAGAATAAATACACTAAGGTGACTATTTGCTGAAAACATGCGGTTTTAATTTTTTTGTTTCTCTAATTTATCAGTGTATTTCAATAAGCGCACATTAAGCTGAAAAAAAATAAGTCTTTACTTTTTAACAATGGTTTTCACAGATTTGGCATCTCACACTAACAGGAAGGTTCAATGGTGGGAAATTACCTGTATGTGACTTTGGCATTGTATAAACCAGAACTACACTTTTGGTAAGATATAGATTTGAGATTCAATTCTGACATTACCTGTTTGACTTTCAGCAAATCAAACATCTTCTCTTTTTCCTTGATTCTAGGATGTGAATAGTAACTCCTATCTTCCTTGCAAGTGTGCTTTTAGTATTAGAGGTGCTTGTCTACATTAAAGAGCTTAGCATAGCCTAAAGCTCCATCAAAAGTATCCTTTGATTTCTTTGCTATTTTATAGCTTTTAACAGCCATTAGGCACTCCATCCCATCAGCATCCCCAAGACACTCTTCTCTCCTTCCTTTGACAAGTGGCTAATTGTTAGTGGCATCACCTGCTGGAACTTGAGATGTTAACATCTTCTACCCTCATCTTCCCTTAAGAGACCACATTTGGTGCTGTGCTCCTAGAACTGGAAACAAATACAGCCACATCCTCATCTACATGCTTATATTCTCCTCTATATTCCAGTCCTCTCTACTGTCATATGCCTTCTCCTAATCATCTGCTGCCAACCCTAAACACACACAGAAGTCCCACAACATGAGGCTTTATTCTAATGTTAGGGAGGCTTTCCGTTTAATGGAAAAGTGAAACGTAGAGCTTAAAGTCAAATTAGACCTAGTAATAGAAAGTATCAAAATGTAAATGAAGATCTTGAGGGTATCCAGAAATATACCTCACAACGTCCACTCAAATTCCAATCACTACATTTTTCTCTGATTAAATCTGAAATTTCTCAAAGACAAACCAGTCTTAGATTGTATTATTCTATTTAAACCTAGACATTAGAGTTTAAATAGACATCTATAGATTAATCACAAAATCATAGCCCAATTACAAAAAGNTTTGTTTGAGAAACAGTCTTGCTCTGTCACCCAGGCTGGAGTGCAGTGGCGCAATCTCAGCTCATTGCAACCTTCAATTCCCAGGTTCAAGCAATTTCTCCTGCCTCAGCCTCCTGAGTAGCTGGAACTACAGGTGCCCTCCACCATGCCAGCTAATTATTTTTGTACTTTTAGTAGAGGTGGGGTTTGTTGTGTTGACCAGGCTGGTTTCAAACTCCTGACCTCAAATGATCCACCCATCTTGGCCTCCCGAAGTGCTGGGATTACAGGCGTGAGCCACCGTGCCCAACCTGGAATTATCTTATAAATATCTTGCACATGTGCCTAAAGACAAGGATGCTGCATATGCAGTTTTGCTTACAACAGAAAAATAAAAGCTATTAAATGTCCACCAATAGGGAACTAATAATGGTCTATTAAGACAATTGGGCAAGGGTGGGGGAAAGATCTTTATTTACTGATACAGAACAATCTGTGAGATGGATTAGCTTAAAAAAAAATGGACAACTGTGTATATTATGCTACCATTTCTTTTAAAAAAGAAAAAAAAAGTAAAAAGAGGGAATCAAGGATTGAGAAAATAAGCCACAGACTGGGAGGAAAATATTTGCAAAAGACCTATCTGATAAAGGTCTGTTATACAAAACATACAAGGAACACTTAAAATTCAACAATAAGAAAATGAGCAATCCGATTAAAAATGTAAACCTCTAACAGATACCTCACCAAAGCTATACAGGTGGCAAACACATGAAAAGATGCTAAAATCATATATTATTGGTGAACTGCAGATTAAAACAATGATTACCACTACATACCTATTAAGAGTAGTTAAAATCCGACCAGGTGTGGTGGCTCACACCTGTAATCCCAGCACTTTGGGTGGCTGAGGCAGGCAGATCACTTGTGGTCAGGAGTTCGACACCAGCCTGGCCAACATGGCGAAAGCCCGCCTCTACAAAAAATACAAAAATTAGCTGGGTGTGGTGGCGGGTGCCTGTAATTGGCTACTTGGGAGGCTGAGGCACGAGAATCACAACCCGGGAGGTGGAGGTTGCAGTGAGCCGAGATCATGCCACCACACTCCAGCCTGGGCAACAGAACGAGACTCAGTCTCAAAAAAAAAAAAAAAGTAA
>NW_016806413.1:1827853-1846564 GCF_001698545.2 Rhinopithecus bieti
GCCATTCTCCTGCCTCAGCCTCCCGAGTAGCTGGGACTATAGGCGCCCGCCACCTCGCCCGGCTAGTTTTTTGTATTTTTTAGTAGAGACGGGGTTTCACGGTGTTAGCCAGGATGGTCTCGATCTCCTGCCCTTGTGATCCACCCGTCTCGGCCTCCCAAAGTGCTGGGATTACAGGCTTGAGCCACCGCGCCCGGCCTCAAAATGTTCTTAAGAAATAATACATTGAGAACCAAACAACAATGCTGATTTACTTGTCAGATTTTGATATTGTAAATAAACTTTTAGAATGGCTAATTAATGGCAGTTAACTGTCATGCAGAACTCATTTTATTCTCAGGACAACCCTAGGAAACATCCCCATTTTTCTATTGGGGGATGGGTAAACTGAGGCTCAGAAGGGATAAGGTTACACCCACTAAGCAGCAGATAAGGCATCAAACTCCAGACTAGGACACATTAGGACACAACATTTTTTGTTCAAAATACAAAATATTCATACTAGCTACAGATTGAGTCTTACATTCCTAGGAATTTAGGAGAAAAAAAGGTGCTTTCATACAAATCTTTCCATAGTCATTACATTCCAAATTTTACTCTCCAGCATGAAGCCTCTGATGTCGAAGAAGTGCTGAACTGTGCCTAAAGGATTTCCCACATCCAACACACTCATAAGGTTTTTCTCCAGTATGAATTCTGTAATGCTCACTAAGGTGTGCTTGTTTGCGGAAAGTTTTTTCACACTCACTACACTTATAAAGTTTCTCTCCGGTGTGAGTCCTTTCATGTTCAACAAGGGAAGAGTTCTGAGTGAAGGCTTTGCCACATTCAATGCATGTGTAGGGTTTCTCTCCTGAATGAATTCTCTGATGCTGCATGAGACACACACTCTGATTAAAGGCTTTCCCACATTCATTACACTTAAAAGGTTTATCTCCAGAATGACTTCTCTGATGACGAGTAAGGCATACGCTCTGACTGAAGGCTTTGCCACATTCTGTGCATTTATACGGTTTCTCTCCAGTATGAATTCGCTGGTGTTTAATAAGGGATGGGCTCTGACAAAAGGCTTTTCCACATTCATTGCATTTATAGGGTTTCTCTCCAGTATGAATTCTCAGATGCTGAACAAGAATTGCTTTTGTTTGAAAGGCTTTCTCACATTCATTACATTTATAAGGTTTCTCTCCCGTATGGATTCTCAGATGTTGAGTAAGATTTGACTGTTTACAGAAACAACTTCCACATTCACTGCACACATAGGGCTTCTCTCCTCTGTGAATCCTCTGGTGCTGGGTAAGAGATGATCTCTGAGTAAAGAACTTTCCACATTCACTACACTTTGAAGGTTTCTTCTGCATGTTAACTCTCCGATGTTTCATTTTGAGTGATATTTGGCTGGAATTCATGCTGCTTGTAACACCAAATTCATACTTACAAAATTTTTTTTTCCTCACAGATGATTATCATTAGAGTAAGACTGTTCTAGGAAAGGTTACTGTGTGTGTGTACTCACACACGTCACACATGCATTGCTGTCCTCTCATTCATCCTTGCAGGATTCCCCTTCCTCTTCCTTGTTCAGCCTGCATTCTCAACTTCTCCAAAAGTCAACCCCTAATGATCAGCCTCTCTGAAGAGAGAGATTAAGTTGTGACAGGTATTAGGAATTCTATAAAATTCCATATCACAATTGATTCTGAAACAATCAAATACTAAAAACTAACCCAGGTAATTTGGGATCATTCAGATTTGCATCCACAGTGATAAATAACTGGAAAATATGAAAGGAATAAGTATACTAGACTTGGACATATAAGTGTTAGGGAAACTTACTGTCCACTTAGTCTCTACTCCTCAAAAAACAGAGGAATTATAATTCTATTTCCTTAGGTTGCCTATAATCATGGCAGACTAGTGATAATCAAAGAGTTTCCCTTCTAAAACTTCAAATATGATTCAGGCTGTAACTTTCACTAGGGCTATCTCACCAGTCCTTCCTTATTCAGTCACCTTTACAGGTGTCTTACTGGATCTCTCTTTCTCTCCACAACATTCACCATCAATAGTTCTCTCCTTAAGTCTAACTGGAAACCTACAGGTTTGAAAACTAGAGTCCTGCTTACTGGAAGAAAGTAAGATATTACTCTTTTGTTTCAGGAAAATTACAGAAGTGGTCCTTAAAGTAGAAGGTTTAATTGGACAGTAACTTGACAACAGCATCATGGTCCAGGTGCTGGCCCTCACCTTTGTAGCAAAAGAAATACTTCAGAATCTGAAGTATACTAATCAGATTTATAAGGGGAATGAGAGAGAAAATAAAGTCACTTTATTTATTTACAATGAAAAACGTTTGTGCTCAATATAGAGCTGGTTAACACATTCTCTGGACTTTAGAAAAACAGTATGTGAACCAAATCATTGTCATTAGAGCACTCTTTGGGAAACAAAGAACTGGAGAAAGAACAAAATATTTAATTGATTATAACTAAATGATCATCAAATTTTGAAACCCTGGTGCCCTAAATAAGCTACACGGAATTAAAGAATGAATATTCAGGTGCTACACATCAGAGCAACCTCTTCCCTAGTAGGTGCTGGAGACACTAACACATTCTTTTTCTCTGAGGCCCATTTTTGTCTTAGTTTTCTAATCATGTAAATTACACAACGATATATCCTCACTTTAAAATATTTAGATAATATAGAAGTATATAAGATAGGCCAGGCATGGTGGCTCACACCTATCATCTCAACACTTTGAGAGGCTGAGGCAGGAGGATCACTTGACGCCAGGAGTTTAAAAGCAACCTAGGCAACATAGTGAGATACTGTCTCCACAAAAAATAAACAATTAGCTGGGTGTGGTCATGTGCACCTGTAGTCCCAGCTACTCAGCAGGCTGAGGTGGGAAAATCACTTGAGCCCAGGATGTTGAGGCTGGAGTATGCCATGATCACACCACTGCACTCCAGCTAGGACAGAGCAAGACCTCGTCCCTAAAAGAAAATTTTTGTTAGCAAAATAAACCTGTTCCTTGATTATCAAGTTTGGAGTATCTTCTTTCATTCCTTTTTTCTTCATATTTTTCTACACATATATAGCACTTAATTCTCTTTACATAAATGAAATAGTTCTACAGGTTCTGCCCTGCAATTTGCTTTTATTTCCCACTAAAAAATGTGTCTTAGAGATCTCTTCATGTTGGTACATATGGATCTATCGGGGCTGAGAGTCAACTGATACATACTGGTATATCTGTACAAATTGTTCACAACTACCTGCTTGGGCAATGCCTGTACCATACTGTTTGTTAAATATGTTGACTATCTTACCTAAACCTATCTTTATCTGATGTATTAACTTACAGCATGGATATGCTATATACAAAAACAAACTCCAGTTGGTTTAAGCAACTAGATGTAAAACCAAAACTCTAAGCACATTTTTAATTCCTTTACTCATATTTTCCAAAATAAAAGGTTTTATCTTATCATACAAAGAATGCATGCTCATTCTATTAAATGGTCAGCTACTCCAAAGAGGAAATCACTTGAAACCCAGTCACAGAAAATAGAGTTAGTATGTTGATGGACTTTCTTCTAGGTATCTCTTGATGCATATAAACATAGATACATACATTAAGTGTTCATATATTATGCATACATATTAAACTAGACCAAATTCTTCAGGACACAGTCATATTCTCTTCACAGAGTTCCCATAACCTAAGAATACAATTTACCCAGAATTATTTTACTAAGTTTGACAGACACCCAGGCTCCATGTTGCCTTTTGATAGCCAGTGACAGTATCAGTTGCAGTAACTTAAGCTCTTGTTCTAAACACGGCCAGAAACCCATTCCATATTCTCTGAGGAAATACCTAATTACATTTGCAATGGGTCTTCCAATAATTTACTACCTATATTCCTAGATCCAACCACTACATCATTAAGGCATCATACTTAGCAGTTCAGTAAGTGGTTTAAAGATGTGCTACCAGATGACTGTAGAGTCTTCAGTTCAGGTACTCTGATAAGAACTCAGTGCACTCTAACCAATTATTCCATAGCCTTTTTCACAGTGGGCCACTCTCACTGATTTGAGTAAAATGGTACCCATTTCTGCGTGGTTCTACATTTTCAGTCTCCTGGGTCCACATATAGTGGACAATGGTGGGTCCCATCACTTCTGATGGCAGTCTCACAACAACCACCATCCTGGACTCTCTAGTTAGAGTTAACTTACCAAGAGACAGGTTGTTAGGCACACAAGCAATACTGGCTTTTCTCCTGGGGGCTCTTCTCTTGAGGAAAGGTAGGAATTTGAGGTGCTGAGGGAGGAAAAAGAGCCACCCATAAATTACCAGCCGACTTTCTACATATTCTGGATTCGGGGTAACTCAAGAACATCCCATCTCTAACCAAACGACCATTTTAAGTTTAAATGAAAGAATGTTGTTATTATCCTAGAGAAGAATCTCCAATGACAAAATTAGTGAGTGGGTACACTTCAGAGCTCTGTGGCAATGCACAAAGAGGGCAGGTCGTTCTAAGGACTAAGCATCTAGGGGTAAAAATTTCTTTATAGGAGATAAGGTTGGAGCCCAATGGCTCCCCTAAGCCTACTGGAAAAGCCATTTATTCCAAAAGTCAAAGGCTGCAGGGCTACAACAGAGGGCAGGACCAGTAATAGACTCAGTCAAGAGGTGTGGATCCTAGTCTCAGTTCTGCCACCAATTTCTTCAGTGACCTAACGCAGGTCACTCAGTCTCATCCATTTCTTATTTGTTAAATGAAAGTGAAAAGCTAGATAATATTTAAAGCTTCTTCTAATATCAACATTCTATGATGCTTTGATTCTATATAGATGGGAAAAGAGCAAAAACCTAAAATCAAGCCTTTCCAGTCCATCTTTGATTGAGTCTGTTTATTCATTTATTTGAAAAGTACTAAAGGAGCTAGCAGTGAGGTGAGTGGGTCTTGTTAAGAACAGGCTGAATGAAGGGGTGGCCTACCCCTCCACACCTGTGGGCGTTTCTCGTTAGGTGGAACGAGAGACTTGAGAAAAGAAATGAGACACAGAGACAAAGTATAGACAAAGAAAAAGTGGGCCCAGGGGACCGGCGCTCAGCATACAGAGGACCCACGCCAGCACCAGTCTCTGAGTTCCCTTAGTATTTATTGATAATTATCTTTACCATCTTAAAGAAAAGGAAGTGGCAGGATAATAGGATCATTGTAAGGAGAAAGTCAGCAGTAAGACATATGAATAAAGATCTCTGTGACATAAGTTTAAGGAAAAGTGCTGTGCCTTGATATGCATATGTAAACACCTCCATAAACCTTTTCAGGGCATAAAGAGCAGCATTGCGCTAGCAAGTCCCGCCTTTCGCCCTAAGGCGGTTTTCTCCTTTCTCAGTAAACAGAACATACAATCGGGTTTTATACCGAGATGTTCCATTCATTGCCCAGATACGGGCAGGAGGCAGATGCTTTTCTCTATCTCAACTGCCAACAACCGCCAAGAGGCCTTCTTTCCTCTTGTACTAGTCCTCCTCAGCACAGACCCTTCACGGGTGCCAGGCTGGGGGATGATCAGGTCTTTCCCTTCCCACAAGGCCATATTTCAGACTATCACATGGGGAGAAACCTTGGACAATACCTAGCTTTCCTAGGCAGAGGTCCCTGCGACCTTTGGCAGTGTGCGTGTCCCTGGGTACTTGAGATTAAGAGAATGGTGACGACTTTTAACTAGCAAGCTGCCTTCAGGCACTTGTTTAACAAAGTACACCCTGCACAGCCCAAAATCCTTTAAACCTTGAGTCACCATAGCACATGTCTCTTGCAAGGACAAGGTTGGAGGTGGGGTCACAGATTAACAGCATCTCAAATACAGAACAAAATGGAGTCTCTTATGTCTACTTCTTTCTATTTAGACACAGTAACAGTCTGATCTTTCTTTCTTTTCCCCACACTGAATCAACAGCAGGGAAACTTCCTGTCAGTTATCCTCCAATTAGAATTGGGGGAATTTCTCGAAAATAACAAGAGGATTGCCTTTTTGTGAGGAGTATCTGCTGTGAGATGTTAAGGACCCTTCATAAGGGAAAGGTTTCAAGAACCCCTCCTAATGTAAAGAACACTGTATTCAAAGGCAGGAACCTGGTTTCCTGTCTAATATATCCCAATCTACTAGCATCTCTTAACTGACACTGAACAAACTGTTTAATTATTATTTTCAAACTTCTCTTTTTTTCCCCCATTTGGTCAAATAAGCCAGCAATTATTTTCAAACTTGCAGTCAACCTTTAATATTTAGCTCAAATGTGAACCTCCACACCTCTTCCATGTGGGAAATTTTTCTTGACTTTTCCAAGGCACTTCCTCATCTACATTCTCAAAGAATTTTACAAGTTTCCACTGCAGGACTTTCTAGTCTGATTACACTCTGCCTTCCTCCACCAAACTTACAAGTATGGCATGGGCTCTGGGGCTAGGACTTT
This sequence comes from Rhinopithecus bieti, assembly GCF_001698545.2. Lineage (NCBI taxonomy): Eukaryota > Metazoa > Chordata > Mammalia > Primates > Cercopithecidae > Rhinopithecus > Rhinopithecus bieti. Next base: position 1,834,361 of record NW_016806413.1, read on the forward strand.
TGAACAAGTTACTTAACCTTTTTTTGCACCAGTTTTTTCAATTGTTAAATGGAGACGATAAAAATAACCACTCTATAGGGTTGTGGTAATGAATAAGTGGGTTACTACATGGCAACTACTTAGAAGAATGCCAGCTGGTAAGCATTCGATAAATAGTGCCTGCTGTTAAAGTATTGAGTCTGTATGTCTTCATACAGTACCTATTTTGTTGCTGTTAGAGAAGAATAAATAATGAAGGGAAGTGGATAATTATTGCATATACTTATTTCAACCCGCACAACTTTGGAAAACGGCAAGGCAAGAAACAGTATTTACTTCTGGAAATCAGAAAACTGAAGTGCCCAGAAGTTCACTAACTTGCTCAAGTATGTACAAATCGAACCCATGTCCCCCGACTCCCAGCCCAGGGCTCTCGAACAGCCTCTCCTCCCTTCATGGCAAGTTTGCCCTAGGCCTCGGGCCTCCGCTCCAAAGGCCCTCCAGGAAGGAAGACGCCCTGCCTCCCGAGGGAGGCGCTGGAACCGACCCGCAGCAGCCCGGCACAGCGGAAACCGCTCACCATGCACACTTCCCACGGCGCTCCCCTCACGAACCTTGCAACAGGTGCCTGGGTGCTGCCCTGTGGAAGGGAGTAATTTCCGGAGGCGTCCCGCCGGCGTGACGTCAGCAGTCCGCGCCTCGGCCAATAACCACCGCAGTCTCCGCTCTAGGAAGGCGGGAGCGGCTTCCTCTCTGTGGTTCCTCCCCCCGACGCAGCTACGGGTTTCGGGTTTCGGTGCTGTGCGGGATAAGGCGCTTGCAGAAACAACCTGCGAGCCCACCTGACTTGCGTCTTCCAGTACAGGGAAACGGAATGGAAGTCAGAAGGGTCGACCACAAGGAGCTCTTACTGTGCATCAGTTCATCCTGCAAGTCCGCCGCATTTAACTTCCTATGTTACTGTCCTTTGGGGATTCTCAAGGCTTTTCACAAAACTGGCTTCCACCTTACTCACACACATCCTCACCTGGAAGAAAATTGACCTCCTCACAAAAACCCCTGACACCTTACTGACCCAGGATCTTTGTTCAGGTGGCCAAAAAAAAAAAAAAAAAAGCTGTACAGGCTAGGCGCGGTGGCTCACGCCTGTAATCCCAGCACTTTGGGAGGCCGAGGCGGGCGGATCACCTGAAGTCAGAAGTTCGAGACCAGCGTGCCCAACATGGAGAAACCCCGTCTCTACTAAAAATACAAAAATCAGCCGGGTGTGATGGTAGGCGCCTGTAATCCCAGCCACTCCGGAGGCTGAGGCGCAAGAATCACTTGAACCTGGGAGCGGGAGGTTGCAGTGAGCCGAGATCGAGCCACTGCACTCCAGCCTGGGTGACAGAGTGAGACTGTCTCAGAAAAAAAAAAAAAAAAAAAAAAAAGCACTGCTTTGGGCTCAAATCCCTGATTCTCAGTGTATGAACTTTGCAATTTTACCTCTCTGTGCCTGCTTCCTCACTTACCAGGTATAATAATGGTACCATAGGGTTGTTGTGAGGATTAAATGAGGTTAATACGTGTGAATTACTAACATCTAGTATTTTTTAAATCTTCAGTAAATGTTAGGACTATTATCTGCTTCTCAAATCCCAGCTCCAGTGCCTATTGTTCGGCTTTGGCTTCAGTGACCTTTCAGGGCCTCAAGGTAGCACACTCATCCCTTTCTACAAAACTTCAGATCTTGCTGGCCCTAACTCAGGAAATATTTGCACACATGGGCTCATCTTGACAGGTAAAGTCCAGAGATAAAGGCATGAGTGGAGAGTACCTTATTCACTTCCAAGCATTCCAATTGATCTGCAAGCTCAGGACAACGGGGCTGTGTGCATACCATCATATCCCTAGTGTGCAGCATATAGTAGTGAACACTTGCTGAGTAAATTAATCAGATGCAGCAGAGAAATTATCCATTCCAGGCCAGGGGTGGTGGCTCATGCCTGTAATCCCAGCACTTTGGGAGGCCATGGAGGACGGATCACGAGGTCAGGAGTTTGAGACCAGCCTGACCAACATGGCAAAACCCCGTCTCTACTAAAAATACACAAAATAATCGGGTGTGGTGGTGCGCCCCTGTAATCCCAACTACTCAGGAGGGTTAGGTAGGAGAATCGCTTGAACCTGGGAGGCGAGATGCAGTGAGCCGAGATCATGCCACTGCACTCCAGCCTGGGCGACAGAGCCAGACTCCACCTTAAAAAAAAAAAAAAAAAATTGGCCGGGTGCAGTGGCTCACGCCTGTAATCCCAGCACTTTGGGAGGCCGAGGCGGGTGGATCACGAAGTCAGGAGATCAGGACCATCCTGGCTAACGTGATGAAACCCCGTCTCTACTAAAAAAATACAAAAAAAAAATTGCCGAACGTGGTGGTGGGCGCCTGTAGTCCCAGCAACTCCGGAGGCTGAGGCAGGAGAATGGCGTGAACTCAGGAGGCGGAGCTTGCAGTGAGCCGAGATCGTGCCACTGCACTCCAGCCTGGGCTACAGAGCGAGATTCCGTCTCAAAAAAAAAAAAAAATTATCCATTCCAGTCTTCAGATTCGCAGTTTTCCCAAAATGGAGTCCCTATTGGACACAAATCAGGAATGGTGGTGCCACAGACTGGGGCCATCACTATCTTTGGCTAAAAAGTGACACTTCGTAAAATTGTCAGTTGATATGCCATGTAACAATAACGTTAAGTTTCTCTTTCCAAGTGTCACATTCTCAGCACTTGTTTGAAATCAGATAGCAAGTTCTTCCCTCCAGCCCTAACATCTCACAGGCCAGAGAGCCTAGGTCTAATTATTCATTCCCCAAACATCAGGCTTCAAAGAATCTCCAAGTCAGCAGGCTCTAGTGTGTGGAGGACATTGTCTGGAGTGAGGTACCCTAGGTAGAGCAGGTTACTAGAAACCGTAATCTGGAGTTTAATAGCAGTTTGGGCTGAGCTTCTTTCAATGAGGTGTAAAATAGACGGTAGGGATGCACACCAAAAACATTCCATAACACTAAAATAACCTTAGCCCTCATGTGGCCAGTGGATAAAAGAAATGAAACTAATGCCACATATGGTCAAGATTAGGTTTCTACCTTATGTAGAAAAAGTAGGGGCCAAAAGGTATAATCAACTTACTTGTCACCCTCACACTCAGGAAAGTGAGATTCTGAGAACAAAAACCTTCTCAATCTTATACAAGTGAGCTCCTCACATCCTCAGGATAAGGAAAAGACTGGAGCACTAAGTGGTCAATTCTAGGCTGGATGCAGTGGCTCAGGCCTGTAAGGGAGTCTGAGATAGGAGGATCATCTGAGGGCAGGAGTTTGTGATAAGCCTGGGTAACATAGCAAGAACCTGTCTGTACCAAAAAATAAAATAAAATAAACTTTTTTTTGAGACAGACTCTTGCTCTGTCACCCAGGCTGGAGTGCAGTGGCATGATCTTGGCTCACTGCAACCTCCGCCTCCCAGGTTCAAGCCATTCTCCTGCCTCAGCCTCCTGAGTAGCTGGGATTACAGGCACGCACCACCATGCCTGGCTAATTTTGTATTTTAGTAGAGACGGGGTTTCACCATGTTGGTCAGGCTGGTCTCGAACTCCTGACCTCGTGATCCGCCTGCCTTTGCCTCCCAAACGCTGTGAGTACAGGCGTGAGCCACCGCACCTGGCCATAAAATAAACTTTTTAAAAAGTAGGCAGGCATGGTAGTTCACACCTGTAGTCCCAACTACTTGGGAGGCTGAGGTGAGAGAATCACTTGAGCCTGGGAGGTCTAGGCTACAGTGAGCTAGGATCATGCTACTGCACTCCAGCCTGGGCAACAGAGTGAAACCATCTCAGAAACTTTCTAACAACAAAAAAAAGTGGTCAGTTCTACAAAAGATAAAGAGGCATATGGAATAGAGGTATAACCAATACAGGGAAAAGTGAATGAAATGCAAAGACACTGCAGTTTGAACCTCATCTGACACTGGTTGTGTAGTCTTGAGCAACCCCAATCACATCTTTCCTCTTTTGTTCTGAGGATCTGATGTGGCTCCATCCCACTGTGTCCTTCTGAAGTCATGAATTAAATTTCAGTGCACAATAAGCAAGACACTCAAATTCTTTATCATCCCAGAGCCCAAAATCTCAGGAAGTGCTTCCACTTTGGAACTTTTTTTTTTTTTTTTTTTTTTTTAAGAGAGAGGGTCTCACTCTCTGACACATAGGCTAGAGTGCAGTGGCGTGATCCTAGCTCACTGCAGCTCCAAACACCTGGGCTCAAGCAATCCTTCCACCTCAGGCTCAGCATCCAGAATAGCTAGGACTATAGGCATGCACCACCATACCTGGCCTTTGTTTTTTTCTTTTTTTTCTTTTCTTTTTTTTTTTTAAGAGACAAGGTCTTGCTATGTTCCACAGGATGCTCTCGAACGCCTGGCCTGAATCAATCATCCCACCTCAGACTCCTGAGTAGTTGGGATTATAGGTGCGAGCCACCATGCCTGGCGCACTTTAAGATTTGTAAGCTCCAAATGCCCTCCTGCTAGGCCAGCATTACTCTTCCATTCCCATTTACTATTTCATAGCTATTCCAGTTGACACAGGTATGTCTCTGCAGTTGCATGCATTTTCCTCCTCCTGCTGACCCTGACATCAATATAATTGAAAGCATTTTGTTAAATTGTGATAGGACTTTTAAATCTCTAATTGAAAAATACTGTTTTTTTATGGGATCTTCTGTTTAATAAAACCACATACCTTATCTTAGGGAAAGTTGCAGAATTCTTGCTCCTGGCAGACACTTCATGGATACACATACTCACCATGCCTCCTTCCTGCTGACAACTGGGGACCTAAGTCACAACCTGCAGACTGGCACACAGAAATGTCTGACTCTTCAGTTGAGTTTAAAAAATACTTATTGAGCACCTCCTAAGTAGCAGGCACTGTTGATACAAAGGTAAACAAATTTCACATTGTTCCTTCCCTAGCAAAGCTGACAAAAGGAAAGATGTGTGAACAAACTATTATAATGTAACATAATAAAATGATGAAAAAAGCAAGACAGAATAAAACATCCATGAGGTTAGAGACAGCTTTGAGATACTGCCTGAGCACATTCCTAAGTGAAAAATGGGAGTTCTGCAGGCAAGCAGAAGCAGGGAAGGGAATTGAGGCAACAGGAACAGTTTGTGCAAAAGTGCCAAAGTAGAGTCCAGAGGTGATATTCCAGAATCACAGGAATTTGAACTATGGAATAGAACATGCCAGGCAAGGAATGGCAGCTGGGGATGGCAATTCAGGCATGGGCCAGATGAGGGGCCTTACATGCCTCTTTAAAGGACTAGTACTTTATTCTGAAAACAATAAGTAGCCAGTTATGCTTACAAAGATCAAGAGGAAATGTGAAAATGGCGTAGTGGGGCAAGAAACCGGAAGACTGTAAGATACATTTCAAAATAGGAAGTCCAGGCACAGTGGCTCATGCCTATAATCCTGGCACTTTGGGTGGCTGAGGCAGGCACACTGCTTAAGCCCAGGAGTCCAAGGCCAGCCTGGGCAACATGGTGAACCCCATCTCTACAAAAAAAAATAGAAAAATTAGCCAAGCATAGTGGCACATGCCTGTAGTCCCAGCTACTTGGAAGGCTGAAATGGGAGGACCGCTTAAGCCTGGGAGGTAGGGTATGCAGTAAGCAGAGACCATGCCATTGCATTCCAGCCTGGACAACAGAGTGAGATCCTGTCTCAAAAAAAAAAAAAAAAAAAAAAAAGAATTAAAATTAAAGGAGTAGGGGACTGGACTACAATTGCAGTGGAGATGGCTTCCAGAGATAGGAGATAACTTCAACAGGACATAGTGGTTAAATGGATATGAAGATTGAGTAAGAGGGAAAATTGAGGGTGAGGGCAATGCCTAGGTTTGGGGCCACACTGGAGTGACTAGGCACATCATGGGTCAGCAACTGAGAGAAAATCAGAGCACATAAGTGCAAGTGTGAGAATATGTGGTCATGGTAGTGGAAGGACCAGTTATTTACCTTTGTTTCCCCAGAATGTGATGTGAAAACATGCCCAGAATTCTTTCTCAGCCTGAGAATTAAAAATTCCAGGGATCAAGTCATGTTCCATTTTGAGAAAATTTTTTCCCACCAAGAAACTTATACGTATCTTTTTTTTTTTTTTTTTTGAGAAAAAAGTCCTCACTCTGGTCCTCCCAGGGCTGGAGTGCACAGGCACAATCTCGGCTGACTGCAGCCTCCACCTCCCAGGTTCAAGTGATTCTCCGTGCCTCAGCCTCCCAAGATATCTTTAAAGTTTTCTTGTTTCTTTGTTAAGAAAACTCTCCCTATTCTCTCTAGTCTCCACTCATAATTCTCAAGATGGTGTACGAATATTGCTATAAATATTCATCAGGAAGTTCCAAGAAAGATTCTGTTGGGGAATGGTTGATATATTAACTCATGAAATAAATATTTACTGAACATGTATTATGTGCCAGTAATTAATTATACAGTGTTTTATCTAGGAGGTATAAATAGTTTGTTTTGGTAAAATAATATTTTCATGAACATATTTAGAAAGCTTTTACAGTATTTTTACCCATAATGTATTAATTTCCTCAATTATGACTTCATTGGTGGTAGGTTTTAAGAACATAATCTTCATAGAAAAAAGATATATATTTATACCATATTCCCATTAATGGTAATTCATGGCCCAAACCTATCCCTAGAAGGCAATTGCTCTAGAAAAATCGATGAGTTCCAAATAACCAAGTATTCCAGAATCAACTTAATTTAGTGTTTTTAATAGCCATACTTTAAAAATGCTATAAGCTTCACAGCTTAGAAACTATTTTAAATACCAGTCAAAGGCTATCCTCAATCTTCTGGAGCTCAATTTCTGGGTAGCAGTTAAGAACATGAAAGGAATTTGGGAAATAAAGGGAAAACTATGTCATTTCTCTCAAAAGAATAAAATACTGTCACAGTCAGTGGCAAAATGTGCTATCCTGATTTTCAGGGATTTGAAAAAGATTGTTTTAGAAGTCTTTCCAAAATCATTCCATGACAAATGTCAACACTTTCTTAAGCGGCCCCAACGTCCAATCAACTGAAAATTCTATCTTCTTTCATTACTAATGCTTTCTCCTAAAGACCAACAAACTAAATATCACTTTGTTAGGATGCTGTTAGTCCTAGTGGGTCTCTCTCCTCTGGTCTCTGTATACCAAGAGCCTAGGCAAAGTTACAATAGACAGGTGTACACCTTAGCACAGGCAGGGTTATGTAGGTGACTTGCTCAGTTGCATGCAGGCTTCCTGTTCTGAGGCTTGTCACTTGAGCAGACCATTTCCTTCCTGGGTAACCATTATTCCTCTGAGATAGATACTGGGTCTTACTGGTTCTCTGAACAGGTATGACTGCCTTCCCATAAACCAACATCATGAATTCTAACTTGGTCTCCTGTTTCATTCTTAGCTCTGAGTCACCACAAAGCTTGGAAGAATGAGGAAAGACCTTCTTTACTGGCAGATCTATAGAGGTTAGCCCAGTTGTTGCTTTATATCTCCTTTTTTTTTAATGAATATGGATTTTTTTTTTTTTTTTTTTTTTTTTTTTTTTTTTTTGGTTCTTATTTGTTTCCGTCTCCTCTTTATAGGACCACTTCCACAGGTTGGGAGCTTCCCCCATGGTAGCATGGTCAGGGCTGCCTCAAATCTGGAGGCTAGACTTAGCACTACATCAGAACTGTGCCACTTCACACTGACAGGCAGTGTTTAGGAAAAACATCTCAACCTGCCAGCCAACGAAAATGGGTGACAAGTCAGAAGATGGGGCAGGGTGTAGTAAAGTTAGCAGAAGTGCTAACTTAACAAATGCCCTCTCAAGCTTTAAGAGTCACATGGGGAGGCAGTGGCAATGTGTAGGCTTTATCTGAAAAGCAGGAATTTCTTTCTACCCTGTATTCCCAGATCCCCACCTCAAGTAGGCTCTGCATTCCCTAAGCTCTCACCTCCATTTCTGGAAACATTCCTCTCAGAGTACAGTAGCCAAGGCTCCTTCTTCCTTCCCTCCAGGAACTCTACCTGCCCCTCTACTCCCAGTCAGATTCATAGTCATCCTCACTAGAGAAACTGTCATAACCTAAATGCCCGCATTATTCACCACTGTGAAGTTTCTGATGTCTGAAAAGGACTGAACTATGTCTGAAGAACTTTCCACACTCGATGCACTCATAAGGCTTCTCACCAGTGTGAATTCTGTAATGTTCACTAAGGTGTGCATACTTGCGAAAAGTTTTCTCACACTCACTACATTTATAGAGCTTCTCACCAGTGTGAGTTCTATGATGTTCAGTAAGAGATGAGCTATGAGCAAAGGCTTTCCCACATTCTTTACATTTATAGGGCTTCTCTCCAGTATGAATTCTCATATGCTGAGTGAGGCAGGTGTTCTGATTAAAGCCCTTTCCACATTCATTGCATTTATAGGGTTTTTCTCCAGTGTGACTTCTCTGATGCCGAATAAGGCAAATGCTCTGAATGAAGGCTTTACCACATTCACTGCATTTGTATGGTCTCTCCCCCGTGTGTATTCTCTGATGTTTAGTGAGTGGGGTGCTCTGAGTAAATGCTTTGCCACATTCCTTACACTTATATGGTTTTTCTCCAGTATGAATTCGCTGGTGTTTAATAAGAGATGGGCTCTGACAAAACGCTTTGCCACATTCTTTACATTTATAGGGTTTCTCTCCAGTATGAATTCTCTGATGCTGAGAGAGGTTTGCCTTTGTTTGGAAAGTTTTCCCACATTCATCACATTTATGGGGTTTTTCCCCAGTGTGAATTCTCTGATGTTGTATAAGATTTGAGTGTTTTCGAAAAGAAGAGCCACATTCACTGCATACATAAGGCTTCTCACCAGTGTGAATTCTCTGATGATGAATAAGGTGTGTATTCTGATTGAATGCCTTCCCACATCTATTACATTTATAAGGTTTCTCTCCAGTGTGAATTCTCTGGTGTTCAGTGAGATGTGAGTGATTGCGGAAGGAATTCCCACATTCATTACATTTATAAGGTTTCTCTCCAGTGTGAACTCTTTGATGCTGAGTAAGAAATGATCGACATCGAAATGTTTTCCCACACTGCTCACATCCATATGGTTTCACTCCAGTGTGAATTCTTTGATGTTCAACAAGGAATGAACTACGACTAAAGGCTTTCCCACATTCCTCACATGCATAGGGTCTCTCTCCAGTATGAGTTCTCTGGTGTTGGGTAAGGGATGAGCCCTGAGTAAAGGTTTTTCCACATTCATTACATTTCCAAGATTTCTTCTGTGTGAAGAGAGTTGGACATTTACTTTGGTCTGAAAAATCATTGGTGTGTACATTACTTGTTTCCCGCTGATGCAGACTCTCTTCTGTAGAAACCCTGAGACGTGTAACAAGGCTTGAGGTCAAAAGCAAGCTTTTCTCAAAATTATAGTTTTGACTACTAATTTCAGGGGGTGCTTCTTTGTGGATGAAAGTTATTCCCCCAAAACCTCCTTCCTGGAAAAGGCATGATTCAGCAATCTCCCTAGGAGAGTTTTCCTTCACACCCTCACATGCATATTTTTTTTCAAATGTAGAATCTTGGTATTCATCCTCTTGGAATCTCTTTGCTACTATCCCTGATGAGTCAGTTTTACAGACATCCTGCTCTGGGGCAGGCTTGTTCTTGTTTACCCAGCCTGAAAGAAAAGAGCAGAATGAATATCTCCTATACAGGGCAGAGTGAAGGCCCCTGACCTTAACTTTTGGCAGACCTCAGTAATGGCCTATGATGAAGGGCCAGTAACAACAAGTGTGGCAAGTAACTTAAGAGTTGCAACTGGTAGAAGAGATATGTATCAGGGAAATATGATTACCATTAATGAGGAAATCCCATGGAAGGGGTAGCTACAGACACCCAAGGAGCAAGAGAATGAGACAATGGAGATAAATGAAAAACAACAACCAACACATAGGCTACGATTAGGGCAAGACAGGAAACATGAATGCTTTGTATCCAGAGTGGAGACTGGGAGAATGTAAACAGGAAAATGCTAGAAATGAGAATAAAATTACTACTGGGAAAAAGTTGGCTCCAGATATGTTCACCCACCCCTGCCCCCAACATCCCCATAAGAGACAGTTATTTTATCTCCTGAGCCTCACCCAGCTTATCTTCTATAATTTCCAAAGGCTTCCTGTTGGCTGGCTATTTCTCCCACTGCTTGTCCCTTGCTCACTCACCTGGACAAGTCTCTCTTCTAATCTCTCTCTCTTCAGTTCCTTGCATATTCAACATCCACAGACTGTCTCTTCACTTTGATTGGAAAACAATTCAGGCTTGAAAAACTGGGAGCCCTGCTCATGGGGAAAAAAGATGCAGGGAGAGAGGGAATATTACTGTCCCAGTAAACAGAACAAAGAGCTGTTGCCTAGTAACACTATCTAATAACACACACAATAACTCTTAGGATAACAATGTGGAAGCATCCGCAAAAATCAGCATTGGCTTGTAGCCTCCCAGGTTCACACCCCATTTGTTAGCTGTCCAAAAAGTGATAACATCAGACTAACATACTATCAAACATTTAAGCACTTGATAAATAAATCAGAATGTTATTCATTAACTTTTTATAATGATAAAGATTAAATGAATAGGTATATTCACATCAATTAGTACACTCTGTCCATCATACAATAATCTGTATGAAAAGCCAGTCAATATAGTTAAAAGTTATATAGCAAAATGTCCTCATAGCAAGGCTTGTGTATTAAGTCTGATTTACCTACTTCTACCAAATGCCAAGAGGCTGAGATAGTGTCAGGGAATGCTATCTACTTGATACAAACTAGAGACACACTGATTGTCCTTTCTTCAAGATGTCATATCAATTAAACAGTTTTTCTTCAGGTATAGCTCAGTGTCAGAGGACAGGCTGCAGTTAAAAAGAAACAAAATAAATTTAATTGTGAAATAAGTTTTGACTTACAAAAAAGTTGCAAAATACCAGTTTCTGTAAATGCTTATTTTAAAATGTCATTATCAAAACTATTCATTCAAAATATCTCTCCATTTAACCTTGAAGTGAGAAGCAGAACTGGCAGCATTATTCAAGGAAAAGGGAAGATCCAGAGATGATTTTACCAGAGTCAAGAACTTGGAAGACATGAAAAAATAAAATAAGTCTGCTCAAGTACATAATAAGCTTGGTCTTGTGGACTTCTCAGTGAAGTCTGTGCTTTTGCATTGAACTTTAAAGTTTTAAGAAGATACTTGGCTGGAAGCAGTGGCTTAGGCCTGTAATCCCAGCACTTTGGGAGGCCAAGGCAGGTGGATCACCTGAGGTTAGGAGTTTGAGACCAGCCTAGCCAACATGGCGAAACCCTGTCTCCATAAGAATATAAAAATTAGCTGGGCATGATGGCAGGTGCCTGTAATCCCAGCTACTCAGGAGAATGAGGTGGGAGAATCACTTGAACCCAGGAGGCAGAGGCTACAGCGAGCCAAGATTACATGATTGCACTCCAGCTTGGGAGACAGAGCGAGACTCCAGCTCAAAAAAAAAAGAAGATCCTATCTGGGTTTTCCTGATTCTCATTCACAGGAAGAACATAAAGGGACCTGTAAGCTACTATACAATCCTACAGAGACTCAGAGACTCATGCAAGCAGACTGGGATTTGGGTGACTAATCAGTGCTAGACACTGGAAAAAGAAGCCAGACACCCTATCCGGCTCCAACTTGTGTCATAGCTGGATAAAGACATTAAATGAATCATTTCAAATACGGGAGTTACAAAACTGCAAGTATGGGGTGCTACAGAATGTAGAGCAGAGGGGACCTGATATAGTCTGGGTCCCCTTTAGACATGTGAAAGGGAAAAGTAGGCCAGGCACGGTGGCTCACGTCTGGAATCCCAACACTTTGGGAGGCTGAGGCAGGCGGATCATGAGGTCAGGAGATCGAGACCATCCTGGCTAACATGGTGAAACCCCGTCTCTACTAAAAATACAAAAAATTAACTGGGCGTGGTGGCACATGCCTGTAGTCCCAGCTGCTTGGGAGTCTGAGGCAGGAGAATCACTTGAACCCGGGAGGCAGAGGTTGCAGTGAGGCAAGATCGCGCCACTGCACTCCAGCCTGGGCGACAGAGCGAGACTCCATCTCAAAA
>NW_016806413.1:1846775-1852198 GCF_001698545.2 Rhinopithecus bieti
AAAAAAAAAAAAAAAAAAAGGCCGGGCGCGGTGGCTCACGCCTGTAATCCCAGCACTTTGGGAGGCCGAGATGGGTGGATCATGAGGTCAGGAGATCAAGACCATCCTGACTAACACGGTGAAACCCTGTCTCTACTAAAAATACAAAAAATCAGCTGGGTGCGGTGGGGGGCCCCTGTAGTCCCAGCTACACGGGAGGCTGAGGCAGGAGAATGGCGTGAACCCGGGAGGTGGAGTTTGCAGTGAGCCGAGATTATGCCACTGCATTCCAGCCTGGGTGACAGAGCTAGACTCCGTCTCAAAAAAAAAAAAAAAAAAAAGAAAAGAAAGGAAAAGTAGAGAGACAAAATGAACATACAAAAGGAATCAAGCTCAGTACTTTGGAAGAATAAAGGAGACATAGTAATGCCCAAGTATTAAACACCAGAAATGAGACATAAAGCCTAAGGGCAAGCCAGTTCAAACAGAACCCTAAAAAACATTCTAAGGACTTTACCCTGAAGTGAAGAGAAAGCCATAATAAGGATTTGAAAAAGTTTGATAAAATACATGACATGATTAGATCTGCTGTTTTATGGAAACATATTCCTCTGTCTACAGCAACAGACAATGTGTGTAGTGGTGGGGAGTGGGAGGGTAAGGTGAAGGCTTGAAGATCCCTTGTAAGGCTATTTCAGTAGTCCAGTATGGGGACTGGATTAAAAGAAAGAATCAACCAGAATGAATGAATATTGGTGGGAGGGGTGAGAGAAGGAGATGTCAAGGATAATTAGCCAGTTTTGGGTGATGACAGTGACCTTTAGTGACAGTGGGTACACTGGTCTGGAAAGCAATAAGGTATCTTTAGTTTCAAATATCTACATAGAAGGTAGAACAGGGGATACATAGCTGAAAGAGAGACAGGTGTGGCCTGAAGAGTTTTAGACATAAAAAAAGTAATTGAAATCACAGGAGTAACAGATAAAATCTTTGAAGCAATGTGGCTAGGAAAACTCCAACAGTGAGTCTAAACACTTAAAAGATCTCTAATCCCAGCAAGGTGAGGTAGCTCACACTTGTAATCCTACCACTTTAGGAGGCCAAAGTGGGAGGATCACTTTAGGCTAGAAGTTTGAGACCAGCCTAGGCAACAGAGAAAACTCCATCTCTACAAAAAACAAAAATTAGTTGGGTGTAGTGGTATGCACCTATAGTCACAGCTAAGGTGGAGGATCACTTGAGCCCAGGAGTTCGAGGCTGCAGTGAGCTATTAATACGATTGCATTGGCCGGGCACGGTGGCTCACGCCTGTAATCCCAGCACTTTGGGAGGCTGAGGCAGGTGGGTCACCTGAGGTCGGAAGTTTGAGACCAGCCTGACCAATATGGAGAAACCCCGTCTCTACTAAAAATACAAAATTAGCCAGGCATGGTGGCGCATGCCTGTAATCCCAGCTACTCGGGAGGGCAACAAGAGTGAAACTCCGTCTCAAAAAAAAAAAAAATGATTGCATCACTTCACTCCAGCCTGGGCAACAAAACAACATCCTGTCTCAAAAATAAATTAATTAAATAAAATATCTCTAATCCGCTAAGAGATGTAAATAAAAATAATTTAATATATGATAAAGGCAGCATTTCTAATCACAAAAAGATAGATAATTACTAAATCAAGTTGGCACCATTGCTAACTACCTGGAAAAAAAAGTGTGATTACTATATTGCGCCACACACCAAAATAAACCAAAACCAATTAAAGGGTTAAATATGAAAAATAAAACCACAAAATAAAATATGACCAAAAATTTGTTCTAGGGTTAGCACTTTCAAGCATGATGCAAAATGGATAGGACAAAATCGATAAATCTGACCACATAAAAACAATACCCTGTATATCCAAAATACAAAGAAATGAAGATAAACAAGCTTTAAAAAAAGTATTTTTCAGTTATATAGCAAGGGATAGACAGACCTAATAAAGACTTCTTACAAATGAGTAAGAAAAAAAGGTGAACTGAGAAAAAAACGGAAAATACAAAAAATACACCAAGAATTACAAAGGCCAATAAACATATCAAAACAATGTTCCATCTTTGTGGTAAACAAGGAAATGGAAACTGAAAGAATGAAGAATCAATTTTACATCAAAGTGGAAAATCTATTTTTAATGCTACATTCAAGACTCACAAAGGTGCAGGGAAACAGTTTCTCACACACCAGTGCAAACGTAAGTTGGTACCATCTTTCTAGAGTGAATCTGGCAATATAGATCAGGTGTGAAAGTTGTAGCTTAGTTACAGTTAGGATGCTGTGGTCAACATTTTGTGGATACAGGAATTCAGAACAGAATGCTCATTTTGTATATACACCATCTGTAGTGTACCTCAGAGTCATCAGTATGCCATAAAAAATGACTATATCCTGCCAGGCCCAGTGGCTCACACCTGTAATCCCAGCACTCTGGGAGGCCAAGGGCGGGTGGATCATCTGAGGTCAGGAGTTTGAGATCAGCCTGCCCAACATGGCGAAATCACGTCCCTACTAAAAAATACAAAAAATTAGCCAGGCGCACTGGCAGGCGCCTGTAATCTCAGCTACTCAGGAGGCTGAGTAGGAGAATTGCTTGAACCCGGGGGCAGAGACTATAGTGAGCCAAGATCACGCCACTGCACTCTAGCTCGGGCGACAAGAGCAAACCTCCATCTCAAAAAAAAAAAAGACTATATTCTTTGACCTAGTAATTCTACTAGAACTTTCTCAGAAAGAAGTAACTTTCCAGAGAGAAGAGAAACAGAATTCTTCTGTTACTTGTAAAAATATCCCCTGAAATGTACACGGAAATAAAGTTTGTCTATTTCCTTGAGGATTGGCAAATTATGATACTTCTACTTGGTGAAAATTATTTAGACATAAAGATAATTAAAAATGAAAATATATGATTATTGGGAAAAAATACTTAATGCCATATGTTAAAAATACACTGTACAGTAAAATTTCAAGTATTAATATAATGTAAAATATATGTTTGTTAAAATATACATGTGACGTGCTTGCGTCCAGCTACTCAGGAGGCTGAGGTAGAAGGATCACTTGAACCTGGGAGGTAGAGATTGCAATGAGCTGTGATAGCACCATTGCACTCCAACCTGGGTGACAGAGTGAGACCCCTCTCAAAAATTAAAACTTAAAAATACATCTGAATAAGATCAAGAAGGAAAATAATCATCACTGTGGTAAAATAATGAATTGTGAATACTTTTCCCAAAAGTCCTCTATTATCTATATTTTGCTCTACTTTTGCTTTAAAAAAAAAAAAACTAACAAATCTATAAGAATGTATATCAAATTATTTATTGTGATCATTTCTGAAGAATAAAATTATGGTAAACTTTTGCCTTAAAGTCTATGTTTTTGTAATGTTTGAAAATTTTCCCATAGGAATAACTAACTTCTGTAATCAAAGAAAAAGTGGGCCGGGCGCGGTGGCTCAAGCCTGTAATCCCAGCACTTTGGGAGGCCGAGATGGGCGGATCACGAGGTCAGGAGATCGAGACCATCCTGGCTAACACGGTGAAACCCCGTCTCTACTAAAAATACAAAAAAACTAGCCGGGCGAGGTGGCGGGTGCCTGCAGTCCCAGCTACTGCGGAGGCTGAGGCAGGAGAATGGCGTAAGCGTAAACCCGGGAGGCGGAGCTTGCAGTGAGCTGAGATCCGGCCACTGCACTCTAGCTGGGGCGACAGAGCAAGACTCCGTCTTAAAAAAAAAAAAAAAAAAGAAAAGTGAAAAAGCATGATCAGAGATGGCACAGAGATTTATGTACAAAGATCACACTATTACTACAATTGTTAAACAGGCAAATAAACATTGACAGACTACCAAAGATAGATTATGAAAGTATCAAAAATCATAATTTCAAAGAATATTCATGAGAAAATATAATATGTTAAAACAGGAAGATACAAAACACTAAAACAAAAACAAGAAATATGCACACATATACTTGGACTAAGCACTCAATACATAGAAACTATTGTTAATAAACAGATAAAACACACACATTTAAGAAAGACATAAAGAAAACCTACACACTTATCTCTAGATCGGTTAATGGGTTACTTTAGTCCTTTATACTCTTCTATATATTTTACTTCTCCTTCAATAAACATATATTACTTTTATAGTTAGAAAAAGTTACTTTTAAAACCCAGAAACAAAACAAAACAAAAGGCTATGGTATTGGCCTCCCATTCACAAGATGATAGTAGATTGGATTGGGAGTCAGGAAAGTTTGCTCTGTCAATAGCCTATGTGAGTGGGCCTACATGACAGGCTATTTATCTGAAAAGGGTAACAACTTAGACAATATTTATGGGTCATTCCAGCACTGATAATCCGTGAATCCTTGATGAGTTAATTCACATAAAGCATTCAAAAAGATATCTACTCGATGGCAGGCACTCAACAGGGGTTAGATGCTATTATGGTTAATACTAAAACCTACAGAGAAAGAAAGACATCTTGGTGATGACCGCATCCTTCCAATCATGGATCATCTGAGCTGTCAGCAGTTTGTCAATGTCAAGGGTCAGCAAACATTTTCTGTAACAGGCCAGAAAGCAAATTTTTTTAGGTTTAATGGGTTAAATGGGATATATAGTCTCTGCCTCAACTATTCAACTTTGCCTTTGTAGTTTGAAAACAGAAATAGACAATATGTAAATTTGCCTGTGTTTTAATAAAACAGTTTTACCAAAAAAAAAAAAAAAAAGTGGCAGACCAAATTTGGTCCATATTTGCTGACTCCTAGGTCTATGAGTTGCCCAGAAAGTAATGTACGGGTGCTTCTACAAATGCCTATTGTGGAATAATCTGGCTGTTACTGATTCTAAGATGTTAAAAAGATCCCTCTGCAGATCTGGGGAAAGATGAGTATTATGGTGAAAGATAAAAGGAAACAGGCTCTTAATAGCCCTATCCTGCTAACCTAATAGAGAGCGGGCTTCCTCCCTCTACCTTGTAAAGTTTTGCCCAGATGCCACCTCCTTACCCCTCAATAATTAGCTAAAGGAATCTAGGCGAGCTAGATGAAGTTTTTCAAGAATTTTAAACAATCCCTCCAATGAGATCACATTGAAATGTACTCCTCTCTGAAGCCCTTCTTGGTAGGCATGTTGGCACCAAACAGTGCATTCAACCAAGCTGGGGCAGTACACTTTATCTCTTATGCAGCCTTGGGTCACTTAGTAATGTGATCTGGGACAAGCTTTCTATTCTCTTTGTACCTCAGTTTCCTCACTTAAAACTACACATAGGCCTGGCGCAGTGTTTCACGCCTGTGATCCCAGCACTTTGGGAGGCCAAGGGAGGCGGATCACCTGAGGTCAGGAGTTCGCGACCAGCCTGACCAACATGGTGAAACCCCGTCTCTACTAAAATACAAAA
>NW_016806413.1:1852486-1859279 GCF_001698545.2 Rhinopithecus bieti
CCTCCTTACCCCTCAATAATTAGCTAAAGGAATCTAGGCGAGCTAGATGAAGTTTTTCAAGAATTTTAAACAATCCCTCCAATGAGATCACATTGAAATGTACTCCTCTCTGAAGCCCTTCTTGGTAGGCATGTTGGCACCAAACAGTGCATTCAACCAAGCTGGGGCAGTACACTTTATCTCTTATGCAGCCTTGGGTCACTTAGTAATGTGATCTGGGACAAGCTTTCTATTCTCTTTGTACCTCAGTTTCCTCACTTAAAAACTACACATAGGCCTGGCGCAGTGTTTCACGCCTGTGATCCCAGCACTTTGGGAGGCCAAGGGAGGCGGATCACCTGAGGTCAGGAGTTCGCGACCAGCCTGACCAACATGGTGAAACCCCGTCTCTACTAAAAATACAAAATTAGCTAGGTGTGGTGGCACAGGCCTGTAATCCCAGCTACTCGAGGGGCTGAGGCAGGAGAATCGCTTGAACCCGGGAGGCAGAGGTTGTGGTGAGCCGAGATCGCGCTGTTGCACTCCAGCCTGGGCAACAAGAGTGAAACTCCGTCTCAAAAAAACAAACAAACAAACAAAAAACCACAAAAACCCTACACATAATACGCTGTAGTGAAGATTAAATCAATTAGCACAAATGCTTCAAATAGTGCCTGGTATACAGTAAGCGCTAAATAAATGTAGTTTAAAATATTACCACCAAAATCTGCTTATGCACTTATCATCCTACACAAGACTGGAAGCATCTTTACATTTGGCAGTCTCCGGCGTCACTCTTTTGTTGCCTCGCCCCTAAATTCGGTGTAATGTTTGGCATGTAATGGATAGTAACCCTTCATTGGGAGGCATTAAGGTTTGTATACATGCTATCACATACAACTGTCAACTGGGCTTTGTGAAGAAGCAAGGAACAGACTTCTACACAGTACTTTAGAGATTTCTGTACCCTACAGAATTGTAACTCGGGTCTCAAGACTCCAAACGAGCGCGCTTTACACTATGTGCCGTCTCCTATAAAAACAGGAGCTACAGGATCGGCCGGGGAAAGAAACTGGAATCGGAACCGAGAACTGTGATCCCCAGGATCTCGTTTCCTGACATGGGTCCTAGGTCTTGAACATCCATCCATCCTTCACTCACTCATTCATTCATTCATTCCGCCATTTTCCTAGGCATCTCCTCTGTGCTGGGCACTGTGCTGGGCCTTGGGGTCTGCAGTGCTGAGGCTGCAGGTTGGGCGGGCCGAGCCGCCAGGAGTGTCCCAGGTCCGGGCTGCACGCGTAGGCAGCACGCGTAGGCAGCAACTCGGATAGGATCGAGGTCGGGGCTGACGTCCCAAATAACCCTCCAGCCCGCCGCCCCAGCCGTGGCTCGCCGGGGTCCCTCTTTTCCCTTCCCTGGGTCCCAACCCGCTCACTGTGAGATCCAGGGACTCCCCGCGGAGCGGCGCGGGCGCTCCCGGAGGTTCACTGGAGCCAGGACACCTGCCTTAACTTCTGAAGCCGGAAGAGTGGTGGCGCGGCCGGTAGTGCGTCAGCAGCGGGCTCGCGCATCCATTCTCTGAGTCTCTTTTTTTTTCTTTGTACAAATATACATGGTATTTTTATTTTTTCCCTTTTTTCTTTTTTCTTTTTTTTGCACTGAGTTTCAGCAGAGATTAAACATTTTATATAAATGACTCTTAAAGCTTTACACCCTGGGACCAGTGTACCTTCTCGTGCAGAATACATTTAGATATAAAAAGACGTTATTAATACATTGCACAGTTTTCAAAATTTAAACACAAAACCGAACGCTGCTCTGCGGCAGCCGCCGCCGGTTGCTGCTACATGAACGGTCCCAGCCGAGGCCCAGCGCCCTTCCAACGTCCGCTGCCGCGGCAGGTTCCCTCGGGGCTCTTTGGGCTCTAAATTCGCTCACCGCAGCCTCTTGCGCGGGGTCTGCTCCACCAAACCCACTCCAGGGGCGGCGCTGGGAGAGGGACACGGCGCGGGGACATCGCCCGACGACTTCTCAGGCGCTGATCTCTTGCGCTTGGCGAAGAAATCGGAGATCAGAGGCCCGGACAGCTTCTTGATCGCCGCGCCGTTGGCGCTGGCGGCCGCGGTGCCGGCCGCGGGACGTCCCGAAATCCCCGAGTGCAGCTGGTCAGCGAGAGGCTCCTGGCGGCGCTGCCCCTGGTTCGCGCCCTGCTCCGCGTTCTCTTGAGGCGCCGCGTCCTGGGCCGGGGCCGGGGCCCCATTCTCTGATTCGCTAGGAAGCGGGATGAACATCTCTATGGGACCCTAGAAGAAGGCGTTCCCTCCAAGCCCAGCCTGTAACTCCAGCCTTGTTTTCCGTCAAGCCTAGTCGCTTTACTGATATCCCATTGACAACTCTCTTGCCCTGAAACACAGTGGCTACTTCAACCCTCAGGAAAATTGTATAGGGAGACGTTGGGATGGAAAGGATGCTAGGTAGGAGCCGGAATGGGCCATCTCAACAAGAAACTAGTATATTCTATCTGCTTAAAATAGTCTCTATTAAGAACCTTGAGTGATGCGCTGTTATGTTAGAATAAAGGACAAACTCCCAATCTAGGCCCACACAAACTGACCTCAATATCAACGTCTCTTATTTGCCTACCATATACATTCTGCTCTAACGTTACTGAATTCCCATTGGCTCCCTGAAATCCCTTGCCTGTTCCTGACTCTAGATCTTTTCCCCAGGATTTTCCCTTTGGAATACTCTCCCTTCCCTCTATCTGCTCTCCCTAACCTCAGCTATCCAATTTATCCTGGTTCTTCAAATCCCAATGCCAATTCTCACTTGACCACCTAGACGATTGCCCTTATGGGTCTTTACAGTCGCATATCACTATTAGTTATTCTAGCTCTAGCTAGCCTTCTATTCAGTGCCCCACTAAATGCATACACTTGTACTTCTTTCATAGATATTGTTAGGAAGATACACACAAGTAGCATCCCACCCAAGGACAACTGTGAAAGACCCAATCAGTTCATCTTTATACAACTCTACTCAGCTATATGGAGCTATTACTTACCATTATATCTCAGTGTTTAGCTCAATGATTGGCAGAGAAGGTATTCAATAAATATTTGTTGAAATCATTAATCAGAAACAGGTGAAATTTAGATTGTTTGCATTTTTGATAAACTGAAAAATGAGGATGCCATAGATTAAATCCAGAAAGCAAGCTCTCTGCACATCTGAAAGGAAGTACCACCTAGCTGGCATATTCCCATTTCTTCGGCTCACTCTATCCAGTTGTTATCTCCCTTGGTAGAATGTAAGCTGTTTGAAGGCAGGGGCCTTTTCTGTTTTGTTCATACTGTATCTCTAGCACCTAGAGCACTGGCTGACATACTAGGCATTCAATCAATATTTAATGAATGACTTGGTCACCATCAACTTCCAACAAGTTACAGGAAATAGTTATTCCATATAGATGTATATTGCTTGTTTGAGAGCTAAAACTGCTGGAAAATTATCTTTCTTCCCCTACATTACCTAAAATATATACTCCAGAGATGAGTGTTGCTTCCCTGTAAGAAATAGAAACTCCTTCTAAATCATATTTACCTTACCGGCCAAAAGAGATTATATGAAGGTATTTTCCATTGGGGGGGGGGAGTTTGGGGAGAGGGGAGGGGAAACGGGTGAAGAGGGGAGGCGGCAGGGAAGGTGATGGGGCCTGGTGGGGGCATCTGGTGCAGCTGGGATCCCCAGGCTCCGTCCAGAGGAAGCGAGGCTGCGATCGCTGGGCAGTCGGCGGGGACAGGATGCACCGGAGGGTGGGCGGACTCGCCCTTTCCTGCCTGGCCACAGGTGTCCTGGATGAGGCCGCCCCACACGCCCCCAGCGATTTTATAATCAATGGATAAAGCGGGAAAAATGTGGAGTAACTTCAAATACAAGTGTTAGAATGTCTTCCATCATGAGGGAGGAAGCCGTAGTGAAAATGTTGACATGAACTCCGACAGATGTCTGTCTGTCAAAGAGAAAAACATCAGTATAGGAGACTCACTCAACTCTTCAGCAACAAAGCAATCCCTTAAGAGAAAATGTTGCCTTACAACTGGGATTAAGCACTTCAAAGAATTCTTTGCCGGGCATGGTGGCTCATGCCTGTAATCCCAGCACTTTGGGAGGCCAAGGCGGGCGGATCACGAGGTCAGGAGATTGAGATTATCCTGGCTAACACAGTGAAATCCCGTCTGTACTAAAACTACAAAAAAAAAAAAAAAAAAAAAAAAAAAAATTGCCAGGCGTGGCGGCGAGTGCCTGTAGCCCCAGCTACTCGGGAGGCTGAGGCAGGAGAATGGCATGAACCCGGGAGGCGGAGCTTGCAGTGAGCTGAGACTGCGCCACCGCACTGCAACCTGGGCGACAGAACGAGACTCCATCTCAAAACCATCTCAAAAAGAAAATTGTATAATATAAACACAAGTTAGAGTTCTCTGGTTAGACATGAGAACCAGTCAAGGCAAAATAAACTCTCCTGTACCCAAAGGGTGTTAACTAGGTCCGCTTCATGTGCTCAGATCAGTAGTACACCTACGCCAAACAACACGTAGCAGTGTTAGGCGCTTTATCATACAGTATGTAAGGCTTAGTGATTAGTATCTGTCAGATGCAACCTGCTGTTATTTATCCCCAAAATAAATATGGCGCCTATTGGAACAACAGAGGATAGAGCTACAGGCTGTTACAGTAAGACTAACAAAAACATTTTGAGATTTCTCTAACAGTTTGGTTTTTAATGGTGTAATATTTGAGTGAGGGCCAACTCCTGGGGCATTTGTTATGAAGAATTCCTACTTCTTACTGAAGAACAAATTTATTAATATGGATGAGTATTTTCAATAGTGTGACTAATGTTTGAAATTATTTTTCTAAAAGTTTTTCCTATATCTTTCAAAAGTAGTGATATTTGTAGTCACTATAAATCAAACTTTGAAAGGTCAAAAAAGATAAATAGTAAAAGACTGCCTTCATTTTAGAAAAAAAAAAAAAAAAACAGTTTCTGGCCACAAGGGCATAGGGCAGGTTCCATTAGATGTTGATGTAGTTTATAATCGAGACGCCTTTTCCTTCCTGAAAAGGTACTGTTAACGTAAACCAGATTTCCTAAATAGTCATTCTTAAAATTTCCAGACTTACAGAAGCTCGTAGTAGAATTTTACTTGGAAGACCCCAGGTTTTTTTCTTTTTTAAAATGAGTGCTTTAACTTAAAACAGGCATTTGAAACATCTGCTGCAATGTAGTCTTGGGTGTGATTTTTTTAAGTTGATGTGCAGTCTAATTGTTTCATAATAGTTGGATCTTTTCCTATGTCCAGGATGATTTTGTGAACCATGAAGTACATGAGACTAGAAGATGCCCAAACAAGTCAGATAATAATAGCTACAGTGGTTGCTGATGTTGAGATTATTGTTGAACTGTAATTAATAATTTGGATGGCAGTATTTATCTCTTTTTTGTACACACCCATAGCTGAATTGCTTATGTATAATTTATAGAATTTCAGTGCAGTTAATTCTTAATGGAAAATCAGAAACCTAAATTGCAGATTTAAAAAGTACTGTACAACCATTATATCTGTAAATACCTTAGCACTTTTTTGTCACTTAGAATAATATGTACTACTATGTGAGTGAGCTCTTTTGGAAGTTATATCAAGTTCTAGTGTTTGTTTCTTAGTAACTGAACTGAATTTCCAGTTCTGTCCTAGACATTTTGCACTAAAGTAGCCAAATATATTCTTGTGCCTTTTTGTTATGGTGCTCCATACCACTGGTGAGCGCTCCATAGTTTCCTTACCTGCTGCTACAGAATGTTATTTTACATCCCTATGGCTATCACCAAGGCTACAAAAAAGAAAAGCTGTATTTGTATGCAAAAGCTATATTGTGTTGCATACAAATATAGCACACGTTTGCATTTGCTTATCCATTTCTCCCTTTCTTTCTAACATTCCATCACCATCTTACAGACAAGGGTAACAGGCTTATAGAGTTTGACTCAACCAGTGTTACATAGTTTGTACATTACAGAATCAGGTCAGAAATCTAGAACTTTGAATTTCAAGCCTAGTGAAGGCTACAGCAGACAATGTTCTTTCCTTTTCATCATTTCAGTTGTCCTTGTCTAAATTTTCTCCTTTTTCCCCACACCATCTCTAAGGGAGTCAGAACTACATCCACGAATTTTAGATCCACTGGCCACCAGTTTAACAAGGATAATCATGGCAAGTACTGCAAGTAGCCCTTAAAATATCTATTCTCCTCATCCTCCTTACTAACCAAACTGAATTTTGTTCAGAGTGGTACTTTGCCCAGATTTCTCAAGTTCTTTCTCAGCTAAAGCTGGCCACATGATACATCTCTAGCCTAGAATATGTAAATGGAGGGCCAGGCACAGTGGCTCAGGCCTGTAATCCCAGCACTTTGGGAGGCCGAGGCAGACAGAACACCTGAGGTCAGGAGTTCAAGACCAGCCTGGCCAATGTGGCAAACCCTCATCTCCACTAAAAGTGTAAAAATCAGCTGGGCGTGGTGGTGGGCACCTGTAGTCCCAGTTACTCGGGAGGCTGAGGCAGGAGAATTGCTTGAACCTGGGAGGCGGAGGTTGCAGTGAGCAGAGAAAGCACCAGTGCACTCCAGGTTGGGTGACAGAGCAAGACTCCATCTCAAAAAGAAAGAGAAAGAAAGAAAGAAAGAAAGAAAGAAAGAAAGAAAGAAAGAAAGAAAGAAAGAAAGAAAGAAAGAAAGAAAGAAAGAGAGGAAA
>NW_016806413.1:1859764-1869696 GCF_001698545.2 Rhinopithecus bieti
AGGAAGGAAGGAAGGAAGGAAGGAAGGAAGGAAGGAAGGAAGGAAGGAAGGAGAGCTTATAGCTCATAGATGTGTCCTCCAGTAATGTTGCTGTTTTCCTAATTAAAAAGAACAGACTTAGTTGGAAAATGTTTTTTGTCCTTTGCACTTCCTCCTTCTCTCTTTCTGGAACACACTTATGAGCCTGCTGATGCGGCAGCCATCTTATAATCAAGAAGTGTCAAGCACGAAAATGCTAACCATATTATAAGGTGGCATGACTTGAGGAAAAAGTGAGCCTGGTTCTGGAGCTGCTATAGCAGCACTCAACTGCTTTCCCTGGGAACCTTGCTAAATAATAAAAAATAAACCTTTGGGCTATTCACCAAGTTGGTTTTTGTTACACACAGCTAAATGTTTTCCCACCTGATTACCTTTCCAAAGAGAACATATTAAAAGGGACATTCTACAGACATGAAACATGTGACTTTAGGAGAGCTAAAACTGCTAATAGTTCATCTTTCCAACCGAACCAGATTATGGGAAATACAAAGTCCATAAGAGCGAATTTCCCTCTTTTCTTTTCTTTTCTTTCTTTTTTTTTTCTGAGATGGACTCTTGCTCTGTCACCCAGGCTGGAGTCTAGTGGCGTGATCTTGGCTTATTGCAACCTCCGCCTCCTGGGCTCAAGTGATTCTCCTGCCTCAGCCTCCCGAGTAGTGGGGATTACAGGAGCACATCACCACACCTGGCTAATTCTTGTATTTTTAGTAGAGACGGGGTTTCACCATGTTGGCCAGGCTGGTCTCGAACTCCTGACCTCAAGTGATCTGCCCGCCTTGGCCTCCAAAGTGCTGAGATTACAGGTGTGAACCACTGCGCCCAGCCGAATGACCCTTTTCTGTGAAATATGCTACTGGAAACTCAGTTTTTCACTCCAGCAGATTACATGAAGAAAAAATTGTTTAGAAATATGTATTATTCATCTAAGTGATAAATCCTTGCTAATAACTCAGCTTTCTTCTCCATGAAGGTAAAGCAATTTACAGAGGCAGTGCAAGATTAATATTTTTTGAGGCTTTAAGCATGAAAAATGCAGTGAGTCACCCCAACTTCATTATACAATTCAAAAGAAAATAACCATAAGTTTAAGGAATTCAATCAAGTTTTGAATTTTCTCCTACTTCAAAGTATTTTTTAAAATATTAATTTTTTTTTGTTTTCTCTTTTCTTTGGGTTCCTGCTTGGTTTATATCCTAAAAGCATGCTTGATCTGCTTTTTTTGAGCAGTCAAGTACTAAACACAATGCACTAAGAAGAATATTGCATTGCTTTTCTGGGTGAAATAGAATTCTTCACAATTTGTCATTCTTCCCATGAAAATTGTAAGAATTACACATGCCACAAAGATATGTCACTTCTCTGCATGAGACAGAAATATACCTAACTTTATTTCCCTCTGCAGATTATGTAAAGAAAGAAAGGCACAGGCCGGGTGTGGTGGCTCACGCCTGTAATCCCAGCATTTTGGGAGGTCAAGGCGGGCAGATCACGAGGTCAGGAGATCAAGGCCATCCTGGCTAGCACAGTGAAACCCTGTCTCTACTTAAAATACAAAAAACTAGCCAGGCATGGTGGCTGTAGTCCCAGCTACATGGGAGGGTAAGGCAGGAGAATGGCAGAACCAGGAGGTGAATGAACCCGGGAGGCAGAGTTTGCAGTGAGCCGAGATGGCACCACTATGCTCCAGCCTGGGCAACAGAGCAAGACTCTGTCTCTAAAGAAAAAAAAAGAAAGAAAGAAAGAAAGAAAGGCACAACGTTTTATGTTTAATCTCTGACAAACAAGTATGTTTATCTCTGTCTTCCCACATCAGGATACATGTAGTGCTCAATGCACAGTACTGTATTATTACCTTTCTCCAGGAAATACAACTGCTGGTGGCTCAGATTTCCTCCCCAAGAAAATTATATGAAATGTACATTGAGTGACACCTGATTGCGTGAACTACACACTGTACAGCATTGCACGTTGCTTCTCTGGTTGCTGGATTGGCAAACTGTGGGCCAAATCCAGCCCATTGCTTGTTTTTCAAAATAAAGTTTTACTGGAACACAACTATGCTCATTCATTTATTTTCTGTCTATTGCTACTTCCACACCACAACAATGGTGAAATTAAGTAGTTGTGACAGAAATCATATGACTCTCAAAACCTAAAACAATCACTACCCTCATGTAAAGGACCAACCCCTGCTGCAGTGAAATCCAAGTTTTGGTAGCTCAGTTGCCCTCCCAAAGCATACTACAGGACACACTCACTGCACAGAAGTATATGTTAGTTCCTATGCATGGTCCTTCTAATGGTAACTTAGTCTCCCTTCTTAAAGAAAGAAGCAACATAAAGTTTGGTGTAGAGTATATTTAGTGGAATTATTAGTTGCCAAATTCAACATGCATTTTCTCCCCTTTTTCTTCCTGTCAAAACCCCATTTTGTTTAGTTATCTATCCTTCCTCCATGCAGCCATGGTCATCATGGAAACATAATCCCAACTCCAAAGGGTCTCTTGATTCATTTAAGAGTAATGAAATTCCCCTTGCCTATGACTGCCTCAGAAATGGTCATATATCAGTTAGCTTTTGCCTCTTAACAAACCACTCCTAAACTTAGTGGCTTAAAATAACAAACATTTATTACTTCTCATAATTCTGTGGGTCATCTAAGTGGTTTTCATATCTGGGCTGGCTCAGAGTGGGTTGTTTAGGACAGCACAGCCTCATTCTCATGTCCTGTTGCTGGAAGGCTGGTTGGTGAGGGTTGGGGTGGGAGTGATGTGCTCAGCTGGGATGGCTTGTTTCTGCTCCACATGGTCACTCGTCCTCCCTCAATCACAGGCTTCTTAACATGGTAACCTCAGAGTTCCACAGAGCAGCAGAAGATGGCAAGCCCCAATGTACAAACACTTTTTAAGTCTCCGCTTACAACAAATTTGCTAACGTTTCACTGGGAAAAACAATTCACATGCTGAGACCATGTTCAAGGGGTAGAGAAATAGACTCCACCACTTAACGGGAAGAGCTGTAAGTGACATTCCAGAGAGATAGGGGAAGAATGTATAGCCGTTTTTGTAATCTGTCCAGGACGTATGACCCATTTTGGGCAAGATAGAGAGAAAGGAGGTACCTGAAAAGGATTTTTTGGCATTCTGAGCAAGCATCCAGAAACAGTTCTCTCTTGTAGGGCACAAAGTTGTGAGTGGCTATCAGAGACATAACACTATAATCAGGTTGCTGTCTGCCTGGGGATGAAGCCAATACCTAGAGGAGGGCAGAGCAAGAAAATCAAAGTGAAACAGAGCCAGAGTTACTGGTCTTAGCTAACCCTGAAGTCCACCCTCCTTTGGTTGTTCAGTAACCCATACCAAAACATTTCCTTTTTCATTAAGCCATTTTGAGTTGGGCTTTTCATTTATCAAAGATAGCATTCTCTAAACTTTCCACTTTCAACAGCACTTGCCTAGGACTTTTTTTCTTAAGAGACAGAGTCTTGCTCTGTCACCTAGGCTGGAATGCAGTGGCACAATCATAGCTTACTGCAGCCTCCAGCTCGTGGGCTCAAGGAATCCTCATGCCTCAGCCTCCTGAGTAGCTGAGACTGCAGGCACATGCCACCACACCCAGCTAATTTTAAAAAATTTTTTATAGAGGTGGGATCTCGCTATGTTGCCCAGGCTGGTCTCCAACCCCTGGCCTTAAGCAATTCCTGGCTGTTGATGAGTTGACAGATGTTACTGATACTGCTTTACTGATCAGTTGTTGATATTCTAGAAGTCAGTGCTGAGTTTGAAGTGACTAAAGAATTATCCTGGCCGGGCGCGGTGGCTCAAGCCTGTAATCCCAGCACTTTGGGAGGCCGAGACGGGCGGATCACAAGGTCAGGAGATCGAGACCATCCTGGCTAACATGGTGAAACCCCGTCTCTACTAAAAAATACAAAAAACTAGCCGGGCGAGGTGGCGGTGCCTATAGTCCCAGCGACTCGGGAGGCTGAGGCAGGAGAATGGCGGGAACCCGGGAGGTGGAGCTTGCAGTGAGCTGAGATCCAGCCACTGCACTCCAGCCTGGGCGAAAGAGCGAGACTCCGTCTCAAAAAAAAAAAAAAGAATTATCCTTTATGAATAATATGCACATAACAACTACAGGTAAGAATATTTTCAAAGAATCTGAGAAAACACCAATTCAGTATAACCTAAAGTAGAATCTGCTAAGAGTGTTACAAATGACAGTAAAACAAGACAAAACAAAACAAAACAAAACAAAAAAATGTGTGAAGGAGGAAAGGCTTAGTTGATAAATGCACAAAGCTTGTGAGCATGTAGGTTGTTAAAAACACATGGTTATTCATAGCAGGTAGTGTGTGGAAATGCCTTAGATGTGTTGCTGAACCAGTATTGTCAACAGTGAACTTCATTTGCTCTTGTAGACCAAATCATTGTCAGTTCTGTGTATTTTTGTCTAAAATAAAAGCTAGATATCCCAATTTACCCTACCGTATGCTAGTTGAATGACTTAGGAGTGGTAAAGTTTTATTATGATTTTTTGAAATCAGAACTAAGATTGAATTTTTTCTAAATAACCATCTTCAACAATGATCAAAACTGAATGGCAGCTGGGTGCGGTGGCTCACACCTGTAATCTCAGCACTTTGGGAGGCCGAGACGGGAGATCACAAGGTCAGGAGATCCACAACATCCTGGCTAACACGATGAAACCCTGTCTCTACCAAAAATACAAAAAAATTAGCCAGGCATGGTGGCAGGCGCTTGTAGTCCCAGCTACTTGGGAGGCTGAGGCAGGAGAATGGGGTGAACCCGGGAGGTGGAGTTTGTAGTGAGCCGAGATCGTGTCACTGCACTCCAGCCTGGGCGACAGAGCGAGACTCCGTCTCAAAACAAACAAACAAACAAACAAACAAACAAAACAGAATGGCTTTGGAAATTGGGTTTTTGTTGCAGACTCAATACTGTTTCCCAATGAATTACAAGACAAAACAGTTCTTATATGTGAAACTTACACTGTAGTAAAGTTATTCTGACAATGGACATAGTTTGAATGACAAGCAAAATCAAGCTGCTCCATATGATTTTTTTGGCTATTGAAAGTTAAAAAAAGAGGTGAGCGCTTCACCCCTATCCAAACTGGCTGCAGGCATGTTTTTTGAACTCAAATCACAGTTCCAGGGGTAGTTTTCAGACCAGACTTTGATGCAAGTGCAAAGGAAACAAGAAATTTCCTCTTCCTCCCGTTGTCTTCCCTCCTCCCTCCCGCTCTCCTCTCCTCCCTCCCTCACCTTCCTTATAAGCTAGTTTCATCCTTCCATTTTCCTTCCTTTACACTTACCTATCATTATTCTATATCACAATTTATTACCTTTCCCTTCCTGTTTCATTTTATATATTACTTACACATCTCTCTTCTTTCTTTCTTGCTTTGTGGAGACCGGGTCTTGCTATTTTGCCCAGGCTGCTCTTGAACTTCTAGGCTCAAGCGATTCTCTCCTCAGCCTCCCAAAGGGAAATTTTCATATTTACAAATCCATTTAAGAGGCAATCGAAAAAACATTTAAATTTTAATTTTAAAAAAGAGGCAGTGGAGTGGCAGGGCGCAGTGGCTCATACCTGTAATCCCAGCACTTTGAGAGGCCAAGGCAGGTGGTTCACAAGGTCAGGAGATCGAGACCATCCTGGCTAACACGGTGAAACCCCGTCTCTACTAAAAAATACAAAAAATAAGCCGGGCCTGGTGGCAGGTGCCTGCAGTCCCAGCTACTCGGGAGGCTGAGGCAGGAGAATGGCATGAACCCGGGAGGCGGAGCTTGCAGTGAGCCGAGATTGTGCCACTGCACTCCAGCCTGGGCGACAGAGGGAGACTCCATCTCAAAAAAAAAAAAAAAAAAAAAAAAAAAAAAGAGGCAGTGGAAAAATTTCCACGAAACTTTGTTTGGGAAATATAATTAAAAACAAATCCTTCTTCCAACCCAGAAATTCTCTCTACAAAGGTAGCAGGGAAAGAATACGCTATTAAAGAAGCATTAAACTAGAATGTAACGCATATCACAGGCAACCCACTAAGAGAATGAAAAGGCAGAAAGGAATCTTGCCTCCTTATATAGCCAAACAGATACAACCCATTAAATACATGTTTTCAAGATAAACAATAACTAGTCCTCAAATAAGAGGGCTTGGCAGCACCTTTTGTCACACGGTTTTTCCCAACTTTATTGTGGTAATTGGAGTGACCATCTATGTTAGCTAATTGGCCTTATCCAGAGGAAAATCTTCTCAACTGTTTATGACAGAGGTAGTTTTGCAACTTCAAGTAAGGCACCCACCAAAGCCAAGCTCCAATGTTTGCAATTCAAAGAGATGGCTTCCAGGTCCTCGAGAAAAACATTCCTTGGTCATGAAGCTGAGAAAAGGCCAGTTGGCAAAAGTCTTGCCTAGTTTTCAAAAGTATTTATATATATA
Source organism: Rhinopithecus bieti (assembly GCF_001698545.2). NCBI lineage: Eukaryota > Metazoa > Chordata > Mammalia > Primates > Cercopithecidae > Rhinopithecus > Rhinopithecus bieti. Next base: position 1,866,271 of record NW_016806413.1, read on the forward strand.
TATATTTCAAAGAAATGGGAAAATACTTACAAGTTTTCTAAGGTAAATGTCCTAAGAAAAAGGAGAGGAGGGAAATCTCTTCCCCTGTTTTCATCAGAGTAAATGGAACCTCTTATTTTTAATTTGTATTTGCCCTTACACTTTCTATGTGAAAACACATTTTGTTTTTTTTTTCTTTTTTTTTGATGGAGTCTTGCTCAGTTGTCCAGGCTGGAGTGCAGTGGCATGATCTAGGCTCACTGCAACCACCATCTCCCGAGTTCAAGCGATTCTCCCGTCTCAGCCTCCCGAGTAGCTGGGATTACAAGCACCTGCCATCATGCCCAGCTAATTTTTGTATTTTAGTAAAGACAGGGTTTCACCATGTTGGCCAGGCTGGTCTTGAACTCCTGACCTCAGGTGATCAGCCTGCCTCGGCCTCCCAAAGTGCTGAAATTATAGGCGTGAGCCACCGCGTCTGGCCAAAACACATTTTCTTGTTTGTTTTGTAATTTAACACAAAATAATTTATTTTGGGAAATTTATTGTGAATAGACATTAAAAATAGGTTCATTTGTGCAAAGTAATCCAAGCAATGAATGTTTGTGTGTGCATATATATATATATACTGATATACATATACACACATATACACATATATAACACAATTCTGTATAGGAAATTCATTAAACAAAGAGTCAACAGTTTGAGTCTATCGATAACTTAGTAAAAAGTAATAATGACCTTTATAAAAATAATTTTAAAACTGTTTTCTATTTGTGAAAAATAAAATATCAATTTGAAAATTACAGGCTGGGCATGGTGGCTCACGCCTGCAATCCCAGCATTTTGGGAGGCCGAGGCAGGCAGATCACAAGGTCAGGAGATTGAGACCATCCTGGCTAACACGGTGAAACCCTGTCTCTACTAAAAGTACAAAAAAATTAGCCTGGCGTGGTGGCGGGCGACTGTAGTCCCAGCTTCTTGGGAGGCTGAGGCAGGAGAATGACGTGAACCCTGGAGGCGGAGCTTGCAGTGAGCCGAGATCTTGCCACTGCACTCCAGGCTGGGCTACAGAGCGAGACTCCGTCTCAAAACAAAACAAAAAATTATTGTCAGACCATGAAGGCAAATAAGAAGTAATATAATCTATCTTCATTTATAGACGAGGAAGCAAGTGAGTCCATAAAAGTTAAATAAAACTTTCTTAAAATTATGCAGGCAGTTATAGTGGCAGAGCTGGGTTATTAATCTGTTACTCCTCACTTCCAGTTCAGTTGTTTGGTTTTTGTTTGTTTGTTTGGTTGTTTGTTTACTGCTCCTACTGTTTCCATCTCAGCCTGAACATTTCCTTTTATTCTTCATTTGAACCAAGCATTCTTTTTGCTAAAGAAAACCATCGACTTTATTTGAATCATAAGTCACACACACACACACACACACACACACACACACACACACACTCCTGCAAAACAATCTGGAAAATCTGAACACACTGGATATTTGATGACAATAGGAATGATTATTAAAGATGTGAAAATAGAATTGTGATTACATTTTTTTCAATCGATTTTTGGGGAACAGGTGGCATTTGGTTACATGAATAAGTTATTTAGTGATGATTTCTGAGATTTTGGTGCACCCATCATCCAAGCAATGTAACTGTGCCCAATATGTAGTCTTTTATCCCTCACCCCCCTCCCATCCTTTCCCCCAAGTCCCCAAAGTCCATTGGATCATTCTTACGCTTTTGCATCCTCATTGCTTAGCTCCCACTTATGAGTGAGGACATAGGATGTTTGGTTTTCCATTTCTGAGTTACTTCACTTAGAACAATGGTCTCCAGTTCCATCCAGGTTGCTGCAAATGCCATTATTTCATTCCTTTTGATGTCTGAGTAGTATTCCATTATATACATATATATATATATCTCCACTCACTGATTGATGGCATTTGGGCTGGTACCATATTTTTGCAATTGTGAGTTGTGCTACTATAAACATGTGTGTGCAAATATCTTTTTCATATAATGACTTCTTTTCCTCTGGATAGATACCCAGGAGTGGGATTTCTGGATGAAATGGTAGATTTACTTTTAGTTCTTTAAGAAATCTCCACGCCGTTTTCTATAGTGTTTGTACTAGTTTACATTCCCACCAACAGTGTAAAGGTGTTCTCTTTCACCACATCCACGCCAACATGTATTTTTGTAAGGTGGTATCGCATTGTGGTTTTGATTTGCATTTCCCTGATAATTAATGATGTTGAGCATTTATCTATATGTTTGTTGGATATTTGTATATCTTCTTTTGATAATTATGTATTCATGTCCTTAGCCCACTTTTGGATGGGATTGTTTGTTTTGTTCTTGCTGATTTGTTTGAGTTCCTTGTAGATTCTTGATGTTAGTCCTTTGTCAGGTGTACAGATTGCAAAGATTTTCTTCCACTCTGTGGGTTGTCTGTTTACTCTGCTGATGATTTTTTTTTTGCTGTGCAGAAGCTTTTAGTTTAATTAAGTACCATCTATTTATCTTTGTTTTTGTTGTGTTTGCTTTTGGGTTCTTGGTTATGAAGTCTTTGACTAAACCAATGTCTAGAAGGGTTTCTCCAATGTAATCTTCTTCTTCTTCTTCTTTTTTTTTTTTTTTGGACAGAGTTTTATTCTTATTGCCCAGGCTAGAGTGCAATGGTGCCATCTCCGCTTAGTGCAACCTCCGCCTCCGGGGTTCTCCTGTCTCAACCTCCTGAGTAGCTGGGATTACAGGTGCATACCACCACACCTGGCAAATTTTTTGTATTTTTAGTAGAGACAGGGTTTCACCGTTTCACCCAGGCTGGTATCTTCTAGAATTTTTATGGTTTCAGGTCTTAGAGTTAAGCCTTTGATCCATCTTGAGTTGATTTTTGTATAAGGTGAGAGATGAGGATGCAGTTTCATTCTTCCACACATGGCTTGCCAATTGTGCCTGCGCCATCTGTGCCATTTGTTGAATAGGGTGTTCCTTTCCCACTTTATGTTTTTGTTTGCTTTGTTGAAGATAAGTTGACTGTAAGTATTTGGCTTTATTTCTGGGTTCTCTATTCTGTTCCATTGGTCTATATGCTTGTTTTTATACCAGTACCATTCTGTTTTGGTGACTATGGCCTTATAGTATAGTTTTAAGTCGGATAATGTAATGCCTCCAGATTTGTTTTTGCTTTTGTTTTTTGCTTAATCTTGCTTTGGCTATGCGGGCTGTTTTTTGTTCCATATGAATTTTAGAATTGTTTTTAAAGTTCTGTGAAGACTAATGGTGGTATTTTGATAAAAATTGCATTGAATTTGTAGATTGCTTTTGGCAGTATGGTCATTTTCACAATACTGATTCTCTTAATCCATGAGCATGGGATGTGTTTCCATTTGTTTGTGTCATCTATGATTTCTTTCAGCAGTGTTTTGTAGTTC
>NW_016806413.1:1872636-1876359 GCF_001698545.2 Rhinopithecus bieti
TTGCTTTAGCTATGTGGGCTCTTTTTTGGTTCCATATGAATTTTAGAATTGTTTTAAAGTTCTGTGAAGACTAATGGTGGTATTTTGATAAAATTGCATTGAATTTGTAGATTGCTTTTGGCAGTATGGTCATTTTCACAATACTGATTCTCTTTTTTTTTTTTTTTTTTTGAGACGGAGTCTCGCTCTGTCACCCAGGCTGGAGTGCAGTGGTTGGATCTCGGCTCACTGACTGCAAGCTCCACCTCCCGGGTTTACGCCGTTCTCCTGCCTCAGCCTCCGGAGTAGCTGGGACTACAGGCGCCCGCCACCTTGCCCGGCTAGTTTTTTTGTGTTTTTTAGTAGAGACGGGGTTTCACCGTGTTAGCCAGGATGGTCTTGATCTCCTGACCTTGTGATCCGCCCGTCTCGGCCTCACAAAATGCTGGGATTACAGGCTTGAGCCACCGCGCCCTGCCTTCACAATATTGATTCTATCCATCTATGAGCATGGGATGTGTTTCCATTTGTTTGTGTCATCATTATTTCTTTCAGCAGTGTTTTGTAGTTTTCCTTGTAGAGGTCTTTCAGCTCTTTGGTTAAGTTTATTCCTAAGTATTTTTATTTTATTTTATTGCAGCTATGTAAAAGGGGTTGATTTCTTGATTTGATTCTCAGCTTGATCGCTGTTGGTGTATAGCAGGGCTACTGATTTCTATACATTAATTTTGTATCCTGAAATTTGCTGAATTCATTTACCAGTTCTAGGAGCTTTTGGATGAGTCTTTAGGGTTTTCTAGGTATACAATTATGTCATCAGCAAACAGCAGCAGTTTGACTTCCCCTTTACCAATTTGGATGCCATTTATTTATTTATTTACTTATTTATTTATTTATTTTCTCTTGTCTGGTTGCTCTGGCTAGGACTTCCAATACTATGTTGAATAGAAGTGATGAAAGTAGGCATCTTTGTCTTGCTCCATTTCTCCAGGGAATACTTTCAACTTTTCCCCATTCAGTATAATGTTTGTTGTGGCCTTGTCATAGATGGCTTTTATTATATTAAAGTATGTCCCTTCTATGCCAATTTTGCTGAGGGTTTTTTGTTTTGTTTTGTTTTGTTCTTTTGATATGGAGTTTTGTTCTTGTTGCCCAGGCTGGAGTGCAATGACCTGGTCCCGGCTCACTGCAACCTCCACCTCCCAGGTTCAAGCAGTTCCCTTGCCTCAGTCTCCCAAGTAGCTGGGATTACAGGTGTGTGCCACCATGCCTGACTAATTTTTTTGTATTTTTAGTAGAGATGGAGTTTCACCATGCTGACAAGGCTGGTCTCGAACTCCTGACCTCAGGTGATCCGTCCCTCTTGGCCTCCAAAAGTACTGGGATCACAGGTGTGAGCGACCACACCCGGCCTTGCTGAGGGTTTTATCATAAAAGGATGCTGGATTTTGTCAAATGCTTTTTCTGCATCCATTGAAATGATTGTGTGATATTTGTTTTTAATTCTGTTTATGTGGTGTAGCACATTTATTGACTTGCAGATGTTAAACCATCCCTGCACCCCTGGTATGAAACCCACTCAATCATGTTGGGATATCTTTTTGCTGTGCTGTTGGATTCAGTTAGCCAGTATTTTGTTGAGGATTTTTGCATCTATGTTCATCAGGGATATTTTCTGCAGTTTTCTTTTTTTTGTTATGCCCTTTCCTAGTTTTTGTATTAGGGTGGTACTGGTTTCATAGAATGACTTAGGGAGGTTTCCTTCTTTCTCTATCTTTTGGAGTAGTGTCAGTAGAATTGGTATCAATTCTTCTTTGAATGTTTGATAGAATTCAACTGTGTTTCTGGTTCCGGACTTTTTTTTTTCTTGGTAACTTTTTAATTACCATTTCAATCTTGCTGCTTGTTATTGGTCTGTTCAGAGTTTCCACTTCTCCTTGGTTTAATCTAGCAGGGTTGCATATTTCCATTTCTTCCTGGTTTAATATAGAAGGGTTACATATTTCCAGGAATTCATCCATCTCCTTGGTATTAGTTGTAATATCTCTTGTTTTGTTTCTAATTGAGCTTATTTGGATCTTCTCCCTTGTTTTCTTTGTTAATGTCACTAATGGTCTATCAATCTTATTTATCTTTTCAAACAACCAACTTTTTGTTTCATTTATCTTTTGTATTTTTTTGTTTCAATTTCATTTAGTTCTGTTCTGATCTTGGTTATTTCTTTTTTTGTTGTTGTTGTTGCTGGGTTTGGGTTAGGTTTGTTCTTGCTTCTCTAGCTCCTTGAGGTGTGACCTTAGATTGTCTGTTTGTGCTTCTTCAGACTTTTTGATGAACTTTGCTCTTAACACCACCTTGCTGTATCCCAGAAGTTTTGATAGGTTGTGTCACTATTATTGTTCAGTTCAAAGAATATTTTAATTTCCATCTTGATTTCATTATTGACTCAACAATCATTCAGGAGCAGGTTATTTAATTTCCACATCTTTGCATGGTTTTGTGGGTTCCTTTTGGAGTTGATTACCAATTTTATTCCACTGTGGTCTGAGAGAGTACTTGCTATAATTTTGATTTTCCTATATTTGTTGAGACTTGTTTTGGGGCCTATTATATTATATCATCTATCTTTTTTTTTTTTTCTTGAGACGGAGTCTCGCTCTGTCACCCAAGCTGGAGTGCACTGGCCAGATCTCAGCTCACTGCAAGCTCCGCCTCCTGGGTTCACACCATTCTCCTGCCTCAGCCTCCCGAGTAGCTGGGACTACAGGCGCCCGCCACCTCGCCCGGCTAGTTTTTTGTATTTTTTAGTAGAGACGGGGTTTCACCGTGTTAGCCAGGATGGTCTCGATCTCCTGACCTTGTGATCCGCCCGCCTCGGCCTCCCAAAGTGCTGGGATTACAGGCTTGAGCCACCGCGCCCGGCCTATATCATCTATCTTAGTGTTCCGTGTGCTGATGAATAGAATGTATATTCTGCAATTGTTGGGTATCTGTCAATATCTGTTAAGTTCATTTGTTCTAGGGTATAGCTTGAGTCCATTGTTTCTTTGTTGACTTTCTGTCTTGATAACCTGTCTCATGCTGTCAGTGGAGAATTGAAGTAATCCCACTATTATTGTGTTGCTATCTATCTCATGTTTTAGATCTAGTAGTCATTGTTTTATAAATTTTGGAGCGCCAGTGTATATATATTTAGGATTGTGATATTTTCCCATTGCACTAGTCCTTTTATCATTATATAATATTCCTATTTGTCTTTTTAAATTGCTGTTGTTTTGAAGTTTGTTTCGTCTGATATAAGACTAGCTACTTCTGCTTGCTTTTGATGTACATTGGCATGGAATATCTTTTTCCATCCCTTTACCTTAAGTTTATGTGAGTCCTTATGTGTCAGGTAAGTCTCTTGAAGACAGCAGATGCTTGGTTGGTGAATTCGTCTCCATTCTGCCATTCTGTATATTTTAAATGGAGCATTTAGGTCATTTACATTCAATGTTAGTATTAAGATCCGAGGTACTATTCTATTCACTGTGCTATTTGTTGCCTGAATAACTTGCTTTTTTTTTCATCATGTTGTTATTTTATAAGTACTGTGAGATTTATGCTTTAAGGAGACTATTTTGGAGTATTTCAAGGATTTGTTTCAAGATTAAGAGCTCCTTTTAGCAGTTTTTGTAGTGCTGGCTAGGTAGTAGTGGTGAATTCTCTCAGCATTTGTTTGTGTGAAAAGATTGTATCTTTCCTTCA
>NW_016806413.1:1876510-1887843 GCF_001698545.2 Rhinopithecus bieti
ACTATTTTGGAGTATTTCAAGGATTTGTTTCAAGATTAAGAGCTCCTTTTAGCAGTTTTTGTAGTGCTGGCTAGGTAGTAGTGGTGAATTCTCTCAGCATTTGTTTGTGTGAAAAAGATTGTATCTTTCCTTCATTTATTTATTTATTTATTTTATTTTTTTTTTTTTCTTTTTTTGAGACGGAGTCTCGCTCTGTCGCCCGGGCTGGAGTGCAGTGGCCGGATCTCAGCTCACTGCAAGCTCCGCCTCCCGGGTTTAGGCCATTCTCCTGCCTCAGCCTCCCCAGTAGCTGGGACTACAGGCGCCTGCCATCTCGCCCAGCTAGTTTTTTGTATTTTTTAGTAGAGACGGGGTTTCACCGTGTTAGCCAGGATGGTCTCGATCTCCTGACCTTGTGATCCGCCCGTCTCGGCCTCCCAAAGTGCTGGGATTACAGGCTTGAGCCACCGCGCCCGGCTCCTTCATTTATGAAGTTAAGTTTCACTGTATACAAAATTCTTGCCTGATAATTGTTTTGTTTAGGAGATTAAACATAGGACCCCAATCCCTTATAGCTTGTAGGATTTCTGCTCAGAAATCTGCTGTTAATCTGATAGGGTTTCCTTTATAGGTTCCCGATGCTTTTGTCTCACAGCTCTTAAGATTCTTTCCTTAGTCTTGACTTTAGATAACCAGATGAGTGTGTGCCTAGGCAATGACCTTTTTGCAATGAATTTCCCAGGTGTTCTTTGAGCTTCTTGTATTTGGATGTCTTCTCTAGCAAGGCCGGGAAAGTTTTCCTCAATTATTACCTCAAATATGTTTCCCAAGCTTTTAGATTTCTCTTTTTCCTTGGGAACACCAATTATTCTTAGGTTTGGTCATCTGACATGATCTCAAATTTCTTAGAAGTTTTGCTCATTTTTTAAAATTCTCTTTTCTTTGTCTTTGACGAACTGGGTTAATTTGAAATCCTTGTCTTTGAGCTCTGATGTTCTTTTTCTACTTGTTTGATTCTATTGCTGAGACTTTCCAGTGCATTTCCAATTCTCTAAGTGTGTCCTTGATTTCCAGAGGTTGTAATTTTTATTTATGCTATCTATGTCACTGGAGATTTTCCCCTTCATATACTGTATCTTTTTTAATTTTTAAAAAATTGGACCTCACCTTTCTCTGATGCCTCCTTGATTGGCTTAATAGTCGAATGTCTGAATTCTTTTTCTGGCAATTCACAGATTTTGTCTTGGTTTGGATCCATTGCTGGTGAGCTGTTGTGAAAGTAGTGAAAGTATAACTATTCCATAGACAAAGTAGGGTGCTCCTGAAAGTAAGAGGAGGAAAGTGTCCACCCTAGGTACAGTGATCATATATATGGGGAGATGTGTTCTGCTACAAGGGTTTGTGATATAGGATTAATTTTTAAATTACTATATTTTACAAGAAAGGATATTAATATTATTATTATTTTTGAGTTGGAGTTTCACTCTTATTGCCTAGACTACAGTGCAATGGCATGACCTTGGCTCACTGCAACCTCCGCCTCCTGGGTTCAAGAGATTCTCCGCCTCAGCCTCCTGAGTAGCTGGGATTACAGGTGCGCGCCACCACATCTGGCTAATTTTTGTATTTTTAGTAGAGAGAGGGTTTTGCCATGTTGACCAGGCTGGTCTTGAACTCCTGACCTCAGGTGATCCACCTGCCTTGGCGTCCCAACATGCTGGGATTACAGGCATAAGAGAGCTACTACACTCAGCCTTTTAAGGGAAGGTTTTATGGCCTGATTCAGGGGAGAATCATGGAAGAAGGTCAGACAGACCATCTTGCTTCTGCTGTTTTCTCAAATGGCAAGATGCCATATTTTATGATAGTGTGTCATGAACCCTATCACAGCCAACAAAGAATAGATAACCTAATTTTCCCCAAGAGTCTGATAATGTTAAACTTTAACTGAGTTCACTCTGCTGGAAAACAGTAACAATTAAAAATCCCCACACCCTTTAGTGCTCTAGGAAATGACTTCCTGCAAAGAGCCATCCTTCCCCAGATGACTTAGATGAGACTCACAGATAGCCCCACCCCCTTGTTTGTTTAGACACAGACCCTCCAGATGACTTGCTTTACAAGTGATTAATTGAACTGTTTGTACCCATGACCAATTTGGACAGAATACCTGCTAATTTAACTTGACCAAGTATTTAGTTAAGCTCTTTTCCCTCCCCTAGGTCCTTAAGTTTTGACCTATCTTTGGCCTGAGCCAGCAACAAGATGTAGAACAATCCCTCCTTATTATAAGAACATGGGGGCCGGGCGTGGTGGCTCAAGCCTGTAATCCCAGCACTTTGGGAGGCCGAGACGGGTGGATCACGAGGTCAGGAGATCAAGACCATCCTGGCTAACATGGTGAAACCCCGTCTCTACTAAAAAATACAAAAAACTAGCCGGGCGAGGTGGTGGGTGCCTGTAGTCCCAGCTACTCAGGAGGCTGAGGCAGGAGAATGGCGTAAACCCCGGAGGCGGAGCTTGCAGTGAGCTGAGATCCGGCCACTGCACTCCAGCCTGGGCGACAGAGCAAGACTCTGTCTCAAAAAAAAAAAAAAAAAAAGAACATGGGATGGTTAATTTTAGGTGTCAACTTGACTGGGTTAAGGAATACCCAGATAACTGGTAAAGCACTATTTTGGAGGTATGTCTGTGAGTGTTTCTGGAAGAGATTGGCATTTGAATCTGTGTTCTGAGTAAGGAAAATGTGCCCTCACACAACATGGGTGTGCACCATCCAAAGGGCTGAGAGCCCTTAGAACAAAAAGAGAGAGTGAATTCACTCTCTCTCTCCTGGAGCTGGGACACCCATCTTCTCCTGGACCTGTGAGACAGGTATAGCACTGGGTAGTCACAGGAGTATGGAAAAACCTGAATAACAGCTAAAATAAGAACTAGGCAAATAAACCACAGGATAACAGAAAACTCAAAATAAGGGAGAGAAAACGGCCAAAACCCTGGTCAGGGTGACATGTCCGTGACTCTTCTTGGCAAACCCAAATAAGGGAGAAAGGGGGTGGTAATAGAGGGAATAGGGTGTTGGGAGGAGTCCCTGAAATCCCTTCCTTTTCCAAAATACTAAATAATTATTCCACCCCATAATTAAAGAAATACCATAAAATTAGAAACTCGTTGTGCATGACTCATTCTCATGAGCATGCCCACACTTATCTCTTAAGTGTGTACTTTTGTTTTACAATAAAAGCGTCTTGCCTTTTGCTTCATTCTGACTTGTCCCTGAATTCTTTCTTGCAATGGTGTCAAGAAGCTGGAAACCAGCTGGAGTTAGGGTCTCACCGGCATCTGGAGACCCTTCTAAGCCCTCCAGCAACACTAGGACATTAGAACTCCAGGTTATTCAGCCTTCAGACTCTGGGACTTGCACCAGTGGCCCTCTCAGTTCTCAGGCCTTCAGACTTGGACTGAGCTATGCCACTAGTTTCCCTGGTTCTCCAGCTCGCAGATGGCATAACATGGGATTTCTCAGCCTGTATAATCATGTGAGTCAATTTCCTTAATAAATCCCTCTTACATATCTATATATCCTATTGGCTCTGGTTCTCTGAAGAACTCTGGCTTATGTGGTCACTGGTAATCAACTGACTTCAAGGAAAGACATTTCCTGATTAACTGTCCAATTATGACACCAGCTCATTCATTCCCTTACACCAGTCTGCTCTAACCTTATTTATTCCTATCTATCAGACATACCCACCAGTGTGTCACGTCAATTTACCATTGCCATGGCAACACCCAGGAGTTACCACACCTTTCCATGGCAATGACCCAATGACCCAAAAGTACTACTCCTTTCCTAGAAAGTTCTGCATAAAATTCTTTTCTGCCTGACCTTTGAGATTGTGAAAGTTGTCAAAATCAAAATGGAGTCACTTGTGTCAAGCCCTAACAAAAAATAACAAATAAATAAAACCAGGAGGTTAAGAAGGGAGGGACCTCATGCACACATGCCTATGTTATGAACTGTTACAAGAACTTTCTACACATGGATGCCCATAATGAGAACTTCTGACAAGGGCTTTCTAAGCTGCAGCTTGCTACATGAGTAAAAGGAAGCTACCTGGATGCACAAAGACACTTGCTTGACACACTCTCTCTGTTAATAAACTGCCATCAACTCCTGTGACTAGTCTTGCAACCAATATTCTCTTTGTTTCAAAACAAATTACCTATGCTTCCTTTTTGCCTTTAAAAACTTTCCCTTGGTTCAACTGATGTAATGCAGGTCTCAATTAATTGAATAACTATCTTTGTTTTTTGCTTCTGTAATATGTTTTTCCCTGCACAGATTTTCTCCCACCCCACGAAATGCTTAAAAGGTAACTTAAGTCTTTGTTTAGGGCTCAGTCCTTTGGATGTTAATCCGACTGGGCCGGTGCACCTAAATAATAAATATCTTTCTCACCCCCATCGGTCTCTCTAATTTTTTATCAACCCCGCTACACAACCTCTATGCCAATGATGCGCATAGCCCCCATAGTCTGGATTTGTGAGTCCCCTGTGCACGCTTGAATAAACGCATTATCTTTACAGAGTCTGTCTGTTATTTGGGTTGACAAGATGTTTGTGGATCTTAAGGTCTGAGCATTCTCTCTATTGCAATAGTCCTCCTCTCCCTATTGTAGTAGTGCCTGTCTCCCATTTGCAATTGTCCTTTTGCATAAAGCCTGTCTTATCTATGTCTGAGTTTATTTTTTACTTGACAACTCAAGTAGCTTCACAGTGATGCAAGGCAAGCAAGCCCCAAAGTGGAGCTTAGCCCATGAGGGTTTCTGGCTTTGCCCAGGAAAGACTTCAAAGACAAGGCAGAGGTAGAAGAAGAAAACACCTTTGAAGAGGCGGTGTTACAGCTCTGTAACTGTTCCTGCAGAGGAGGGCTATCCTGTAGGCTGAGAGTAGCAGCTCAGGGCAGTTTTGCATTCATATTTACACCCATTTTTAATCGCATGAAGATTAAGAGGTGGCTTATGCAGAACTTTCTAGGTCATTGGGTTACTGTCATGGAAAGGTGCAGGAACTCCTGGGTGTTGCCATGGCAATGATAAATTGACATGGCACACTGGTGGGTGAGTCTGATCGAAAGCCGCTTCCACCTGGCTCTGTTTCAGTTAGTCCTCAATCTGGTCAATTGTCTGACCCCACCTCTGGAGTCACGTCCTTCCTCCTACCTCAGCAGTTCCATCCCACTCCTACTGCAACGGGTTGGAGAGCACTGACTAGAGAGACAACCTGAATTTTCTAAGTTGAATCTTCTAACCTGAATCGTATCTTCTGTAAGCACCTCTCAAAAAAAAAAAAAAGGAGTTGTAAAGAGACACTTTTACACTGTAAAAGAAGTAAAAGTTAAACACGTCAATATCTAAGACTTTAATTTTTTTCTCCAACATTCTCTGAGGCCTTTCTGTGGATGGTAAATTGTTCTCCACCCCCAAACACATTGCAGACTTTTAATTGGAATAGATAGGTCAGATGTAGGAGACCCAGGTAAGGAGGCATCGAGGTCAGAAGACCTCCGAGTTTCCTAGAGCGGTCGGCGAGGGGCCTGCTAGGCGCCCCGGCAGCACTTCCGGGGCGGCCCATCTTCCCTGGGTACTTAAGCTCGCGGGAGGACTTTGAGCGCACGCGCATCGCGGTGGCGGTGTTTCATTAGGCTGCGGGGTTGGGGCCCCGTGGCCTCTGGTGAGCGAACGAGACCGGGGCCGAGGGGGCCTAGGCTTGCCGGGGCTGCGGGCTGCGCTGGCGGCGGGGCGGCTGGCGGGAGTGGCGGGCGGGAATCCCCGCGGCCCCGGCGCTTGGGTTTACTGTGCACTTCATGTAAGGGGAAAGTCGCTCGTCAGCTGCTTGAGGGTCTTGTTGTTAGGGTGAACTGGGGACTAGAAATGGGATGCAGGCGGGAGGAAAGTAGTGTAGGTGCAAGTGGCAGTCATAAGTGTCCCGTAAGTCTGAATGTCTGAACTGTGTAGATTTAAGGAGCATTAAAGAGGCAAAATAATAGCAAGTGCTTGTGTAGTGCTTAGCGTGGGCCAGACACTGTTCTAGATGCTTGTTTCATTTAATCCTGACAGCAGCCCTATGAGGTAGGTACTGTTATTCCCATTAAAAAGAAATGAGAGGGGTTAATCTGCCTAAGCGCAAACAGCCCATAAGTGGCAGAACCAGCATGGAAGTCCAGGCCCTGAGGCTTTTTTCTGGCTGTGTTACCAGCTTTTCTTCTCAAAGATGACTTTGAAGAGTAAGGGAGAGAGAGAAGGGAAGGACTGTCTCAGGTTTCTTGCTTGTGACAGGATGGATGATGGTATTGTTACAGGAGAACGTAAGAGGAACAGTGGGACACTTTAGAAGAAAGATGATCAGCTCAGCTTTGAACGTGGTCAGTGATGTCACGTTACAGAAGACATTGGCTGATGCCTTTGGGGCTAAAGAAAAAGTTGATCAGATGTGAGATTTGGAAATCATAACTAATAGGTGATGGTTATGACCAAAAGAGTCCATGGCAGAACTTAGGGCAGAGACCACAAACTAGATGCCCATGGGCCAGATCAGATTCACTGATGTGCTTTGTTTATCCTGAACAGTAGTTTGAAAAATTGAATTAGAGGCTGGGCGCGGTGGCTCAAGCCTGTAATCCCAGCACTTTGGGAGGCCGAGACGGGCGGATCACGAGGTCAGGAGATCGAGACCATCCTGGCTAACACGGTGAAACCCCGTCTCTACTAAAAAAAAAACTACAAAAAACTAGCCAGGCGACGTGGCGGGGCCTGTAGTCCCAGCTACCCGGGAGGCTGAGACAGGAGAATGGTATGAACCCGGGAGGCGGAGCTTGCAGTGAGCTGAGATCCGGCCACAGCACTCCAGCCTGGGTGATAGAGCGAGACTCCGTCTCAAAAAAAAAAAAAAAAAAAAAAAAAAAATTGAATTAGTCACCAGCTTTTCATCATTAGATGCTATGTAAAAATCTAGATTTGTGGTGTTCTTGGAAGTCTGGAAGATTTGGCAACACTTGGCTCACATTCTTGTAAGGCATTAGGCTAGAGTGAGCAGCAGGCGCCCCCTTAGAGGGGTATACACACTCCCGTTCATCTCCCTCCTCCCTGTTGTTTAATATAGTCCCATTCATTTCATTCTTTTATATTCCCTGCCTGGTCCCTAAGGCATGAGTCTTTAACCTCTGACTTAGATCTAGAGTGAGAGGAAGAAATTGGTTAAGAGAGAGTCCCAGGAACACTGTCATTCAAGAATATAGGAGTCAGTAAAGCAGTTTGGGGGAACATAGTGGTTTATATACTACATGAGTCAGATAGGGAGAACTGAAAAGCAACCCTTAGATTTGACGATTAGGAAAGAAAGCGCTTGCAGCTTCAGATTGTTTCTGTAGAGTGGTCGGGACTACAGACTGTGTGCAGTGAGTTGAGGAGTGCCTGAAAGATGAAGTACTTAAGTTTTTTTTTTTTTTTTCTTCTAAGGTTTGGATGAGAAGAGAAGAAAAGACATGTGGCCTGAGCTTGAGAGAAACAAGTGTCAAGAGAGGGTTGTTTTTAGAGTGCGTGAGGTTTGAGTATGGTTATAGGCAACCAGGAAAGACTCAGGAGACAGTAAGAGGCTGGTTGTGCAGGGCAGAGAGGAAGGGATAATTAGTGGAGTTTTCTGGGGGATCTGGAAGAATGGGATCCAGGGCTCCAGTGGGAGACATGGCTGTGAGCAAGGGAGACACCCGCTCCTTTGAGAGGTGTTCTTAATCAAGACCTCTTCAGTATCTTCATTCTCCTTCCACAGGTTGATCTCCACACACTACAGAAGTCACATGCCATGAGAGGCCTCTCATCACTTGGGAGGGAACATAACAGTAACATTTCTTTTTGTTTTGTTTTGTTTTGTTTTCTTTGAAACGGAGCCTCGCTCTGAGGCCCAGGGTGGAATGCAGTGACATGATCTTGGCTTACTGCAAACTCTGTCTCCTGGGTTCACGCCATTCTCCTGCCTCAGCCTCCTGAGTAGCTGGGACTACAGGCGCCCGCCACCATGCCTGGCTAATTTTTTGTATTTTACGACGGGGTTTCACTGTGTTAGCCAGGATGGTCTTGATCTGCTGATGTTGTGATCTGCTTGCCTTGACCTCCCAAAGTGCTGGAATTACAGGCATGAGCCACTGCACCTGGCCAACAATAACATTTCTAACCACATAAACACTGGACATAGAAAAAGCCACTGCTGGTAGGAACTTGAAAAGCAAAAGTGGGAGAACTGATGAGACCAACTTCCTATTTTTTTTCTTGTGCTTTTTCTAAAATTTGCCTAAATATTAAGAAATTTTAGAGCCAATGATTTCCTCCCCTAAATGTTCTGGATTTTTCCCTCAGCCCTCCTCATTCCCCTCATCTCTGGTGGTAGCGACAGTGCCAGCTTCCCACAGTCACCTGTCCCTTGGCTCCTTATATTTAGTAGGAGTAGGAACCAAAACAAGCTCCATCAGTGGAGATGAAGAAAAGAAAATCCCTGTCTGCTGTACTCTGGGGCTTCCTGCCTGTCAGGCCCAGTGCATGTCATTAGAGAAGATATGCGAAGGTTCTGTCTTCCCAGAGTCAGGTTTTTTGTTTTTAGAATTTTTAGTAGTCATAGAGAAAATGAGGTCGAGAAGAGACATGAGCCATCACCTTGTCCAGCAATGATGCTCTTGGGACCCACTGGCAGGACTGATAGGCAGCTAAGCAGGTAGATCTGGGGCCCACTGCTTATGCGTTCACCAGAGCAGCTCTGGATTTTATATCCTAGAATTTATAAAAGATTGCCAGATTCATTAAAAGAAAAGAGGTTGGCCAGACGTGGTGGCTCAAGCCTGTAATCCCAGCACTTTGGGAGGCCGAGACGGGCGGATCACGAGGTCAGGAGATCGAGACCATCCTGGCTAACACGGTGAAACCCCGTCTCTACTAAAAAAATACAAAAAAACTAGCTGGGCAAGGTGGTGGGCGCCTGTAGTCCCAGCTACTGGGGAGGCTGAGGCAGGAGAATGGCGTAAACCCGGGAGGCGGAATTATTAGGTGAGTGGAATCTGGTCCCTGCATTCCCGGCTGGGGGGCCAGGGGGGGCTTTTTTTTAAAAAAAAAAGAAAAGAAAAGAGGTCTTCTGCTAAGCCAGGTTTTGGCAGACATCCAGCAGTTTTGGCCTCAGGCTGTCTTCTTAGAACTTGGGAGTCAAGGCCTGGCCTTGGATAGCTGGGCCAATTATGCTGGGGGACCCAGCTGGCATTTCTGTTTGTCAACAGTGGTTTCTGGTGTCTTTCTCCTTAGTTGACCACTCCCTGCCTGTCCAGGAGCCACAGAAGTTCAGGAGATGTCCCAGGGCAGGCCCTCAACAGAGTGAGGGTAATGTTTACAATCATCACAATAACGGAAACCTTTTTCCTAGTGGCAGGACCAGGGACAGTAAAGGAGAAGAAGGACTACAGGGATGCCTGGGGCTAGGTGAAGACCCAGGCCAGGGTAGCAGGGGGTGGGAGTTATCTCCAGACAGGCCTGTTGTCAATAGGCCAGGGAACACTTGACTTGCAGGAGGTGAACAATAGCCTAAAACCCCTTAAAGCACCAGTAACAATCTCTGGGATCTCTGTTGTTCAGACACCAGAGAAAATATCCCTATGTAAATTCTAGACCTTTTAAATAAAGTGTGAAGGTTTTAGTGTGGCATTCCAGGCCCTACCTGATTTGACTTTGGTTTCCCTTTCCAGCTTTGTTTCCCACTATACTCCAAATGACATTGACAGACTTCTCCCAACAATCTCTGCTTTTCTATTATTGTGCCTTTGCCCATCTTGCTTTCTTTACCTGGAAGAAAACCTCCATGCCCAACCTCCAAGCTTCCTACCCTTTGAAATCCTAGCTCCTTTCAAGACCCAACTGAAATGCCACCTCCCAGGAAGTCTTAGTTAATTGCTGTCAAGCCCTCTTGAGCCATAAGTTGTCTTTTCCTCACCAGCCTTCTCTTACCTCAATTCGACTTGTACTTTATCTCTTTACACAACTGTCACCCCACTGGACTTTTAGTTCCTGGGGGACAGGCAAGTCTTGGCTAGCTAATACTTTCTGTTAACCTGGATGAAAACTTGAGAGAGTTGTCTTGATCTCCTTCCCATCCTCACCATTCCCTGGGGAAAGAGGACAGGGACTCCTGTTCCTATAATGAAGTTTAGTCTCCAATTTTTCTCTTCCTCTTCCTTGATTTCACAGTCCTCCACAGCTTGAGACAGGGCTGCTCTTGGAATTTTTTTCCTCAATCCTCATTCTCCCTGAGGGTTTTTTGAGGCTTGTTGACTGATATGGCCCCTACTAATATTGAGGCAGGGAGCAGACATGGGCAAAGGGGTGGGGTGCCAGGATGCCTTAGGGTCTTGCTAAGTGGGACAGTCGCATGATGGAGATTTGAGGGTGTTTATTATGAAGATCTCCAGGAAGGAGAAGACCTGGAGTCTGGGCCCAGCTCTGCTCCCTACGTGCCTGCCATGGAATGTGGGCAGGTTGCTTTACTGCACCACATCCAGTGTCTAATCTGAAATGAAGGGAGAATGTCAACCCTCCTCTTCATCCCAGACTCTTAGACATGGGAGTTGAAGGTGATTTGGTACCCACTTGTCTTCTGACCCAGAGGAAGTAGCATTTCTCCTCTGGGGTTTAGCTTAGTTCCCATAGGGCACCCTTAGAGAACCTGGATCAGGGCTGCTGGAGAGAAGTCAGAGGCAACAGCCTTAGAATTAAGCCTGGAATTTCTATCTCTATCTGGTGGCAGCAGCTCCTTACCTAGGCCCCATTTGGCACCTGTTCTGAAACTGGAACTGGAAGCTAGAATTTGGTGGGGATGACCTGAGTACAGCCCCTGTCACCCTTGCCATTCAGGGTTGCCTGCTTTGCAGAGGCAGTGGGGTCTCTGCTGACTCTCAGTTCTGGGGAGGGTCTGCAGCTTCAGGGATTTTACAGCATGGATAGCCCTGAGGGTCTTTACACTTTGGTATAAGATACTTTTCAGTGAGCTCTGGACAGTTGCGAAGTACATCTTCACTGCCGTGAGAACTCAAGAGGAGGATATACTATATTTGAGAGTCTCCCCAAATTCTGAGGCTTACCATGCCTGAACAAATTGTTAAGTGGGCGAGTGGCTCTCTTCAGCAAGTATAGGGCCGACCTCAGTGATGATGGGATAGAGAATTAGAGGTTATGAGAGTTTATTCCAAAACAGGAATAAGAAAAGAGTTTTATTATTATTATTATTATTATTATTATTATTATTATTATTATTTTTGTAGAGAG